>NC_053024.1:321774794-321921576 GCF_003073215.2 Triticum urartu | reverse complement strand
ACGTGATGAGGACATCAATACCATTGTTACACCCACAGCCCCTACTGTTACATATACTGGACCAATTACTAGAGCTCGCGCACGCCAATTAAATTACCAGGTACTTTCGTTTCTTGGTAATGATTCTAATGTTCATGAGATTATGATGCTGCCTAAATTGGATACATTTGTTTTGCTTTCAAATGAAGGGCCTAGCTTGGAGAAGGATGAACATTGGAGCAAGAACACGCATGAAGTTGATGGCATGCGCAAGGGGATCAAGAACGGAGTTACAAGTGATGATTTCAGGACTTTGAAGCCGCCATAAGGAGTGCATGAAGCCATGGACGAAATATACAAGATGCCACTTCATAATATTCGTCCATAGGCTATTCTAGGTGCTGCGTCACCTTATTAATGGGCCAGGCCCATGTAATTTCGAAATACTTAAGTATAGGCTATTTTTAGAGTCCGTATGTGTGGGGAAACAAGAGTTAGGGTTGGTTTCGGACCCCACCCTCAAGGGCCACGAAATTCCCCTCTCTTCCTCCATATATACAGCCCTTAGGGCGTCGTTTAGACTTTGGGTTTTGTTTAGATTAAAAGTTCGCCATAGCTACAACTTCGCGTACTTCGTTTGTGTCCAACGACCAGACCAAGACGTCACAGAACCCCACCTTGATCAATAAAGCTTTCATCTTATATTCGCAATATCCAGATTGCAATCTCAGTTTCTTGCTTGTTCTTCGTTTGCTCGCAGGAAACAGACCCTCGTGGTCAGGTTGATCGTGCTTCGGCGTGGTCAATAACCCTCGGAAGTTGGCTTAGCGATTGTTAAGGCGCGACGTCTCGCATGTTCGTAGTCGGATCGTCAAGGTCAACTCCCACAGAAAACGATAGCCACCATCTCATCGAAACATCGGGACACCTTAGCCTCTATCAATGGAGCATAGTGCTTCCGCTTGTGCACGGGCATAGCTGCTCCTCGGCAGCGTCGACGGCCAGCACGGAGCATGGTGCTTCCACTTGTGCATGGGATGCCCCCCTCCGGGAGGAGCCCCCGGGGAGTGTGCAGCCCCGCCCTAACACGTGGCTTGCACGGCAGGGCTGCGAAGTGTATCTGGGCACTCGTGAGCCAGCGCGGGACTCACGAGGCCCTACCTCAAGGCAGGTTGCACCTGGTCTTGAGACTTGGTGACTGTGTGTTCCTGCAAGGCAGTCAGGTGCAAGCAGTCTACGTCCTTAGGTCTCGGCCCTCGAGCGATCTCAGCCGCCGCTGGTATGCCCGGTCGCGATGCCATGGTCAAGGCTAGGGGGTGAGGGCTGGAGAGCCAGTAAGAGCTCCTGAGTCGCGATGCTCAGGAGCCCCCCTTTTAACGCGCAAGCGAATTGCATGGGGTGAATGTATCTGCGGCGGGTGGCAATTGAGCAGGCGATAACCGTAGGCAGGTTAAGAAGGGAAGGCAAATCAGCTTGGGTAAATGCAGGAAGATAATGCCACTGGGTCCGGCCCAAGCGGCTTGGGGATGATGCAGCCCGAAGGGCGCCCCGAGCAAGGTAAGCTAAAGACATAAGCAAATGGGATACATGCCGTAGGGACGGACCCACAAGGTCTGGGAATAATGCAGCCCAAGGGGTGCTCCCAGCTTAACGAGCTTGGAAGATGTCACCTGGTTCTGTAGACGAAGCAGAGTTGGCACAGCTGAAGGCGTGCGTCGAAGAAAGGACTCCTCATGAGCCACCGAAGCCCTGAGCCTCGGGACGCTATGCGGGCTCAGGAGGATTCCCGAAGACCGTCTCCATTCCCTCCAGGACGACGCGGTGCCTGGCCTCTTGGGCCACCAGGTCACGCCGCACGACGCGCTGATAGGCCGATGCCATGCTCGGCAAGCCGAGGGGCATGTGAACGTAGCTAGGTGGTAGGCCCCCACAACGTCCCACACGCGGGGGCCAGAAGCGCTCCTGAGACGCGGCCCTGTTGAGCCCTGGGACGTCAATGAGACAAGCAGCTCAACACCCTCGCCTGGGTGGCGAGCCGCGCCCTGTGAGCAGCTGTCGCCGTGCATGGCTCTTGCGTCTTGCAGTTCCTGTGTGGTCTTGGCGATTAACTCCTGAGCAGTGGGCACCCCTTGCCCTGCGCCCTCCTGGGAAGACGTGCCGCGTAGCACGCCTCCAAGTGGCGCCCAAGCGCCTCCCTCGTGAGGTTGGCAAGGCCTGAGGCCCTCCAGAAGAGAGCCCCCGAGCCCTGCCCGAGGAGGGCACTGTGCGCGCCTTCCTATGCGATGGAGAGAGGCGCCCCTGGGACGGACACTAATCCTGACGAGGCTCCCGCCGCGACGCCATCCTCCTGAGGTCCTGCATGGCGCAGCTGCTTCTTCTTGGGGATGGCCTCCGGAGGGCCCTCACTTCTCCTGTCAGGGTCGTCGATTGCTGCAGCTTGGAAGGCGCGCTCGAGGGAGCACACCACATCCCTTTCTTCACACGGGACCGTGATGACCCCACCACTTACAGGCATCTTGAGGATTGATGACCCACAAGTATAGGGGATATATCTAGTCCTTTCGATAAGTAAGAGTGTCGAACCCAACGAGGAGCAGAAGGAAATGATAAGCGGTTTTCAGCAAGGTATTCTCTGCAAGTACTGAAATAAGTGGTAACAGATAGTTTTGTGATAAGATAAATTGTAACGAGCAACAAGTAACAAAAGTAAATAAAGTGCAGCAAGGTGGCCCAATCCTTTTTGTAGCAAGGGACAAGCCGGAACAAACTCTTATATAAGGAAAAGCGCTCCCGAGGACACATGGGAATATCGTCAAGCTAGTTTTCATCACGTTCATATGATTCGCGTTCGATACTTTGATAATTTGATATGTGGGTAGACCGGTGCTTGGGTGCTGTTCTTACTTGAACAAGCATCCCACTTATGATTAACCTCTATTGCAAGCATTCGCAACTACAACAAAAGTATTAAGGTAAACCTAACCATAGCATGAAACATGTGGATCCAAATTAGCCCCTTACGAAGCAAAGCATAAACTAGGGTTTAAGCTTCTGTCACTCTAGCAACCCATCATCTACTTATTACTTCCCAATGCCTTCCTCTAGGCCCAAATAACGGTGAAGTGTTATGTAGTCGACATTCACATAACACCACTAGAGGATAGACAACATACATCTTATCAAAATATCTAACGAATACCAAATTCACATGACTACTAATAGCAAGATTTCTCCCTTGTCCTCGGGAACAAACGTAATTACTCACAAAGCATATTCATGTTCATAATCAGAGGGGTAATAATATGCATATAGGATCTGAACATATGATCTTCCACCAAATAAACCAACTAGCATCAACTACAAGGAGTAATCAACACTACTAGCAACCTACTAGCACCAATCCCGGACTTTGAGACAAGAATTGGATACAAGAGATGAACTAGGGTTTGGAGATGAGATGGTGCTGGTGAAGATGTTGATGGAGATTGCCCTCTCCCGATGAGAGGAGCGTTGGTGATGACGATGGCGATGATTTCCCCCTCCCGGAGGGAAGTATCCCCGGCAGAACAGCTCTGCCGGAGCTCTAGATTGGTTCCGCCAAGGTTCCGCCTCATGGCGGCAGAGTCTCGTCCTGAAAGGTTCCCCCTGATTTTTTTCTCATCGAAAGACTTCATATAGGAGAAGATGGACGTCGGAGAGCCACCAGGGGGCCCACAAGGTAGGGGGGCGCCCCCCACCCTCGTGAGGAGGTTGTGGGCCCCCTGGCCTTCATCTTTGGCGAGGATTTTTCTTTATTTATTTTTAGATGTTCCATGGATTTTCAGGACTTTTGGAGTTGCACAGAATAGGTCTCTAATATTTTCTCCTTTTCGAGCCCAGAATTCCAGCTGCCGGCATTCTCCCTCCTTATGTAAACCTTGTAAAATAAGAGAGAATATCCATAAGTATTGTGACATAAAGTGAAATAATAGTCCATAATGCAATAAATATCGATATAAAAGCATGATGCAAAATGGACATATCAACTCCCCCAAGCTTAGACCTCGCTTGTCCTCAAGCGAAAAGCTGATAACAATAAATATGTCCTCATGTTTAGAGGTAGAGGCATCGATAAAAATAAAATACGGACATGAAGGCATCATGATTATTCTCATAGCAGCAACATATATAGATTTTGTCATATGATTACTTATGTTCAAGTGATGATCTATTCACAATGCAAAAGTATAAATCATAAACATTATTGGGCTCCAACAAACTATAATCTCAGTCATTGAAGCAATTGCAATTTATCATAACATCGGAAAGAGTCTATGTCAGAGCTAAAAAGCATGTCCACATACTCAACTATCATCTAGTCCTTCATAATTGCTAACACTCGCGCAATACCTGTGGTTACGGAGTTTTAATCGGACACAGAGAAAGATAGGGGCTTATAGTTTTGCCCCACAACCTTTTACCTCAAGGGTAATGTCAACAATAATGGTTCATGTTCCCCTACATCCAATTAGATATATATATATATCATGTTCTTTCCAACATGCCGAGCTTGCCAAAGGATAAAATGAAAAAGAAAAGGTGAAGATCACCATGACTCTTGCATAAGGTAGAAGATAATAATAAAGGATAGGCGCTTCGCAGAGGGAAGCAGAGGTTGCCATGCACTTTTATGGTTGGATGCATAAAATCTCAATGCGAAAGAACGTCACTTTATATTGCCCCTTGTGATATGAACATGTATTATGCAGTCTATCGCTTTTATTACTTCCACATCACAAGATCGTACAAAGCTTATTTCTCCCACACCAATCAATCATACATATTTAGAGCAATTTTTATTGCTTTGCACCGATGACAACTTACTTGAAGGATCTTACTCAATCCATAGGTACATATGGTGGACTCTCATGGCAAAACTGGTTTAAGGGTATTTGGAAGAACAAGTAGTATTTCTACTTGGTGCTGAGAATTTTGCTAGCATGAGGGGGAAAGGCAAGATCAACAAGTTAGAGGATCCATGAGAACATACTTTATCTCAGATATAAGAAAGACATAACTCATTACGTTGTCTTCCTTGTCCAACATCAACCCTTTAGCATGTCATATTTTAATGAGTGCTCCCAATAATAAAAGATGTCAATGATAATATATCTATATGTGAAAACCTCTCTTTCCTTATGACTTCCTATTAATTGCAAAAATGACCAAAGCTATGTCTGCCAACTCCCAACAACTTTTAACCATCATACTGTTTCTACGTGAAGTCATTACTCTCAATAAGATCAATATGAACTTTTTGTTTCTTTTTATTCTTTTCTTCTTTCTTTTATTCACCCAAGATCATGGAAAAATAATCGAGCCCTTGACTCAACACTAATCTTTATTATATATAGCTCACGAACTCGATTGCAAAGAGAGATCATAAAGCAAAAATCAAAACTAGATCATGCCATAAACTGTATTCTACTAGATCAAGATACTTCTAATAGGATCGAACTAAGAAAAATGATAAAGATAGGAGTTGTGATGGTGATACGATACCGGGCACCTCCCCCAAGCCTTGCAGTTGCCAAGGGGAGTGCCCATACCCATGTGATTATATCTCCTTTGTCGGTGAAGAAGGTGGAGGTGACGGATAACCGCACATCGAGCGTAAGAGGTCCTCCAGCTTGCGAATAATACCCTTGAGTGCGACAATATGCTCCTTCAACAAAATATTTTCTTCGGTCAGATACTTGTTTTGTATACGAGCTAACTCAATCATCTTGAAAGCTTCAATTTTAGTTGGGGTAAGAAGGTTATGATCAAGTTGAAGGATGTCTTTTGCATCCTTGTTGACCCTTGTGGGTTCTTCCCTCTTCAGATCTATCTTCATTAGCCAAGCATCATTGTCACCATTGTTGGAGGAGGGAGACGACATGATGCCTCGCCTAGAAAACCCTGACAAAAAACAGCTCGAAACAAGAAGAGAGGAGATTTGCGTGATACGGGAGTCAAAACCTTTGGGAGGTTATATAATGAATTTTTACCGACCAAAATACGTATCGTGCAAGAAAACGGAGTCCGGAAGGCACATGAGGTGCTCACGAGGTAGGGGGGCGCGCCCAGAGGGGTAGGGCGCGCCCACCACCCTCGTGTCCTTCCCGGACTGCTACTTATTTTTCTATTTTTCTAAATATTCCAAAATGGAGAAATATTGCCTTAAAAATTGTTTTGGAGTTGGTTTACTTACCATACCACATACATATACCTTTTCGTAGTCTGAAACGGTCTGGAAGGTGTCCCTTATGTATTCCTCCGGGGTTACTGTTTCAATAATATTGGTTTCAACATTTAAGGGATTACCTGAGATATAATGTTTAATTCTTTGACCGTTTACCTCCTTCGGATTTGTGCCCTCGAAGTTGTTGATCTTTATGGCACCGGAACAATAGACCTCTTTGATAACATAGGGGCCTTCCCATTTAGAGAAAAGTTTTCCTGCAAAAAATCTTAAACGAGAGTTGTATAGCAATACATAATCACCTACATTAAACTCACGCTTTTGTATCCTTTTGTCATGCCATCGTTTGACTTTTTCTTTAAACAACTTGGCATTTTCATAAGCCTGGGTTCTCCATTCATCAAGTGAGCTAATATCAAATAACGTCTTCTCACTAGCAAGTTTAAAATCATAGTTGAGCTCTTTAATAGCCCAATATGCCTTATGTTCTAGTTTGAGATGTAAATGACATGCTTTTCCATAAACCATTTTATACGGAGACATAACCATAGGATTTTTGTATGCAGTTCTATATGCCCATAATACATCATCAAGTTTATTTGACCAATTATTTCTAGACCTATTAACAGTCTTTTGCAAAATTAATTTGAGCTCTCTATTGCTCAACTCTACTTGACCACTAGACTATGGGTGATAAGGAGATGCAATTCTATGATTAACATCATATTTAGCAAGCATTTTACGGAAGGCACCATGAATAAAGTGTGAACCACCATTAGTCATTAAATATCTAGGGACTCCAAACCTCGGAAAAATAACTTCTTTAAGCATTTTAATAGAAGTGTTATGATCAGCACTACTAGTTGGAATATCTTCTACCCACTTAGTAACGTAATCAACAGCAACTAGAATATGTGTGTATCCATTAGAAGCCAATAAAAACCAGATTGCAATACCTTATATGCAGTTCTATCTCCAGTGTGGTGTCCTCCATAAGCCTCGGAATGACACTTGCGTAGGATCTGTTCCTATTCATGCTCAGGTACACAACGTCTAATAACACCATCTACTCCTTCTTTATAAAGATGTGGGTCATCCCAAAAGTAACGTCTCAAGTCATAGAAAAACTTCTTCTTTTGCTGGTATGTGAAGCTAGGTGGTATAAACTTAGCAACAATATAATTAGCATAGTCAGCATACCATGGAGTACTACGAGAAGTACTTATAACATTTAATTGTTCATCAGGAAAGTTATCATTAATAGGTAGTGGGTCATCAAGAACATTCTCTAACCTATACAAGTTGTCTGCAATGGGGTTCTCAGCTCCCTTTCTATCAACAATATGCAAATCAAATTCTTGTAGCAAGAGAACCCATCTAATAAGTCTAGGTTTAGCATCTTTCTTTTCCATAAGGTATTTAATAGCAGCATGATCAGTGTGAATAGTTACTTTAGAATCAACAATATAAGGTCTGAACTTATCACAAGCAAATACAACTGCTAAAAGCTCCTTTTCGGTAGTAGCATAATTTCTTTGAGCATTGTCGAGAGTCTTACTAGCATAATGAATAACATTTAATTTCTTATCAACTCTTTGCCCTAGAACAGCATCTACAGCATAATCACTAGCATCACACATAATTTCAAAGGGTAAATTCCAATCAGGTGGCCGGACAACAGGTGCAGAGACTAATGCTTTCTTAAGTATTTCAAATGCTTCTACACAATCATCATCAAAGACAAATGGTATATCTTTTTCCAATAAATTAGTCAGAGGCCGAGAAATTTTTGAGAAGTCCTTAATGAACCTCCTGTAAAATCCGGCGTGACCAAGGCTACTTGTTATACCTTTGATGTCCTTGGGACATGGCATCTTTTCAATAGCATCGACCTTGGCTTTATCAACTTCAATACCTCTTTCAGAAACTTTATGCCCCAAGACAATACCTTCATTAACCATAAAGTGGCATTTTTCCCAATTCAAGACAAGATTAGTTTCTTTACATCTCTGCAAAACTCGATAAAGATTGCACAAGCAATCATCAAAAGAGGAACCATAGACGGAAAAATCAACCATGAAAACCTCACAAATCTTTTCACAAAAGTCAGAGAATATAGCCATCGTGCATCTTTAAAAGGTAGCAGGTGAAATACATAAACCAAAAGGCATACGTCTATAAGCAAAAGTACCAAAAGGGCATGTGAAAGTAGTCTTTGATTCATCTCTAGCTAACACAGGTATTTGAGAGAAACCAGAATAACCATCTAGAAAGCAATAGTGTGTATGTTTGCACAATCTTTCTCGCATTTGATCAATAAAAGGTAAGGGGTAATGATCTTTCGTAGTAGCCTTATTTAATTTGCGGAAATCAATTACCATCCTATAACCTGTGATAATTCTTTGTGGAATAAATTCATCTTTATCATTAGGAACAACAGTAATACCTCCCTTCTTAGGGACACAATAGATAGGACATACCCACTGACTATCAGCAACGGGATAAATTATACCTGCCTCCAGAAGCTTGAGTATTTCTTTTCTTACCACTTCTTTCATTTTAGGATTCAGACGTCGTTGAGGATCTCGAACTGGTTTGGCATCTGCTTCCAAATTTATTTTATGTTGACATAAAGTGGGACTAATGCCCTTAAGATCATGAAGAGTATATCCAATAGCAGCACGATGCTTCTTCAGAGTTTTCAATAATCTTTCTTCTTCATGCTCTGAAAGGTTAGCGCTAATAATAACAGGATATATCTTCTTTTGATCAAGATAAGCATATTTAAGATTATCAGGCAAAGGTTTAAGCTCAAACACGGGATCACTCTTGGGTGGAGGAGGATCCCCTAAAATTACAACAGGCAAGTTGTGTTGCAGAATAGGTTCCTGTTTAAAGAATACTTCATCTATTTCCCTTCTTTCATTCATGAACATATCATTTTCATGGTCTAGCAAATAGTGTTCTAAAGGATCACTAGGAGGTACGGCAATAGAAGCAAGACCAATAATCTCATCCTTACTAGGTAATTCTTCCTCACGATGTTGTTTACTAAATTTAGAGAAATGAAACTCATGAACCATATCATCCAAGCCAATAGTAACAACATTCTTTTCGCAATCTATCCTAGCATTAACAGTGTTCCAGAAGGGTCTACCAAATATAATGGGACAAAAGCTATCTTGCGGAGAAGTAAGAACAAGAAAATCAGCAGGATATTTAGTTTTCCCACACAAGACTTCAACATCTCTAACAATTCGAATTGGAGAAATAGTATCTTCTAAGTCAGCAGATGCAATTTCATTCTTAATTTCTTCGTATAAAGTATGTGGCATAACACTCGCACTCGCACCCATATCACATAAGCCATGATAACAATGATCTCCTATTTTAACAGAAATAACAGGCACGCCCACCACAGGTCTATGTTTATCTTTAGCACAAGGTTTAGCAATTCTAGCAGTTTCACCTTTGAACTGAATAACATGCCCATCAATATTATCAGACAAGAGATCTTTAACAATAGCAATATTAGGTTCTACTTTAACTTGCTCAGGAGGTGTATAAGTTCTACTATTGCTTTTATGAACAACAGTTGAAACTTTAGCATGATCCTTACTCTAACAGGGAAAGGTGGCTTCTCAACATAAGAAGTAGGAACAATAGGATCATTATAAGTGACAGTCTTTTCTTCAACTTTAATAGGTGCAGCTAATTTTACTTCTATGGGAGGATGATATTTAAACCACTTCTCCTTACGGAGGTCAACATAAGTAGCAAAAGTTTCACAGAAAGAAGCTACTATCTCAGAGTCAAGTACATATTTAGTGCTAAATTTACAGAAAATATCGGTGTCCATAAAAGATTTAACACAATCAAACTTAGGTGTCATACCTGACTCCTTAGCTTCGTCGAGGTCCCAATCTTCAGAGTTGCGTTTAATTCTATCCAATAAATTCCATTTAAATTCAATAGTCTTCATCATAAAAGAGCTAGCACAAGAAGTATCGAGCATGGTGCGATTGTTTTTAGAAAGCCGAGCATAAAAACTTTGCATAATTATTTCTCTCGAGAGCTCATGATTGGGGCATGAATATAACATTGATTTAAGCCTCCCCAAGCTTGAGCAATGCTTTCTCCTTCGCAAGTCCAGAAATTATATATATAATTGCGATCACGATGAACAAGATGCATAGGGTAATAGTTTTGATGAAATTCCAATTTCAATCTTTTATAGTTCGATGATCTCATATCATCACATAGCTATACCATATCAATGCGAATCCTTCAAAGATAAAGGGAAGACCTTCTTCTTAGCAACATCATCGGGTATACCTACAAGCTTAAATAATCCACAAACTTCATCTACATATATTAAGTGCTCATCAGGATGCTTTGTTCCATCTCCTGTAAAAGGGTTAGCTAGCAGTTTTCCATCATACCCGAAGGAAATTCAAAAGGAGTTTCATTTTCAATAGGTTCAGTAGGTTGAGGAGCAACTCTTTGCTCTACTGGACGAGGTGAAGATACCCCGAACAAGCCCCTCAGGTAATTACTTTCCATAGTAACAAGTGACAGTAAATTTCAGCACACTATATAAATTTTTCCATACCAAATTCCACCTACCAAAGGCGCTACACTCCCCGGCAACGGCGCCAGAAAAGAGTCTTGATGACCCACAAGTATAGGGGATCTATCACAGTCCTTTCGATAAGTAAGAGTGTCGAACCCAACGAGGAGCAGAAGTAAATGATAAGCGGTTTTCAGCAAGGTATTGTCAGAGTAATGGGCCAAAGGTAGGCCAATCTGAGTCCCATAACCTTTCAAGACATCGGGGCAGGCTGTGCCACTCAAGACCCCAGGGCGAAGAGCCGCCTCCTGAGGAGTCGACGGCAGGGCGGCCGACTGCCCGCTCACATCCGAGTCCCAGGGATGACTTCCAGAGAAGCCGGCTTTGGGGAGTCGGCCGGCGACTCCAACAAACCCATGACCTCATCGAAGGGGACGGGGCAGGGGCGTGGCTACAGTGAAGCCCACTCCCGTCCCTTACTAAGGACAGACATGGCCACAGCACGCCCTACTCGGGAAGATCTCCGTGCGGCGTGGCACTGTTGCCCTGCCGACCCTGACATCAGCACCACAGTACCGATTCCTGCGCCCACGACAGCTTGTCTGAACGGCCCGGAAGCAGCAGGTCCCACCAGTCAGTGAGACCCTAGGAGACGGCGAGAGGACCGCCAGTCGGATCCGTCAGGAGTCGGCCCGGGGAGTCGGCCGAGCCCTCCCCCGGGCCCCATGCACCATTAATCAAGATGTGATGGGGAGTGGCAATAGTGATCGCCCGCCAGGCGGCGGGACTGTTGCCACGACCCCATGACCAAGTCCACGTCATCAGAAGCACGACTACAGTAATCAGCAGCCGGCAAGACCCGCCCGCGGTGGACGCGGCCTGTCGGCTCGGTACCAGACCAGTCGGCGGGGCCCACCAATCGGCGGGCCCCAGCAGTCGGCGGAGAAATCGGAGGCCAAAGGCACTGATGGCTAGGCCCGCGCCTAGACGAATTACCATTGTACCCCTGGGGGTAGGCCTCTATAAACCCCCAGGGCACCCATGCAAAGGGTTGGAACCCAGTAGCTCTAGACCATACCAGATAGAAGGAGAGAGCTAGCCTTGCCCTCTCCTACCTCTAAGAAATAGCTCAAGGAGCAACCATGTAAACACTTGGCTATAGTGATCATGCGGAGACCCCGCAGAGCAGCAGTAGGGGTATTATCTCCCCGGAGAGCCCTGAAGCTGGGTAAGATTCGCCGGCGTGCATGTCTTCGCCTCATGTCGTTTCCAGGCACCGGCGACGTTCTACTCGCCCCCACCATGATAAGCCATCCGTTGGCATATGTCGCACCAAACCCCCGACATTTGGCGCCCACCGTGGGGCCTGGTGCACCGCCGTCCGGAGATCTGTTCTGGACGGGAACCGTTTTCCTCCCTGGCGAGCGCAGCCAGCCAGGCACGCCAGACGAAGTTTGCATCGACGCGCTGTGCGGTGTTGAGATCGCCTGCGCAGCCAGCTCCTTGGCCGAACTTGTCGGCGAGGTCCACCTCTCCGACGAACCTGCGTCCGAAGCAGGCACGGGCGGCCCCGAGAACCTCCTCGCGGGACTCCTCGATCAACTCCATGTTTCCGGCGGGCCTGCCGTAGACTTGGAGTCCGTAGGCTCCACCGAACCGATGCTGGTCGGCTCCGACACCGTGTCGCTCAACGCGTTCCCCACCAACGTGGTGGTCTACGACGAACCTCTCCCCCACACAGAGAGCGACGGAAGCACCGTCACTGAGGTGCTAGTCATCAGTCATGATGAGTTCCCTGGAGGAGGAGCGCCCGACTCACTCGGCGCGGCGCTGTAAGACCTAACTGCGCCCATTCCAGAAGGTGTTGACGCAGAGACATTAGAAGCGCGCCACCTTCAGCTCGTTGAAGGCGCGAAGAAGCTGGCCAGCATGAGACGCTTGTCAGAAGCTTACCAGCGGGAGATGGATCGTGCCGTTGGCGGCTCGCCGGCCCCGGCAGGCCCCAGCCGCCTTGGCGCGGTCCAGCAGCGCGACGTAGCCATCGCCAGCCTGTTTGGGGCTAGCCGCCCCATGTACGCTACACCAGCGGAGAACATACGAGCCGCCCAGGCAGCGGCGGATGAGCTGGACAATTTCGAGGGCGAAGAATGCCGCCTCATGATGAAGCGAGTCCAGCGGCTCCTCGACGCGGCCGCCGTGCAGAATGAGGCCGGCTGCCGCACGGAGGCGCCGCAGCGGCCAAATGATGACCCGCACCGAGATCAAGGCGTGACGTCTCGGACGCCGACTTGCGGCGCTCGAGGTAGAAAGGAGAAGGAGCCGGCTGTCAGCCATAGTCGGACTCGCATTACCATAGAGCGCGAGCGAGATGGCCGCCCGAGAGCAGTGGAACGACGAGACGACTGTCCGCCTCGCCCTCCCCGTAAGGAGAGGCGAGTCTCCCCGCCGCCTGTTGACCATCTGACCCTCGGTGACCACCTTGGCCGCCGAGAGGGAGTTGGAGAGAATGACGCCCGCCATCGGATCGACCGACTTCACCGGTCCCTGGCGCTGGAAGAAGAAGACGAGCTGGGTCCGCCTTGTTTCGGGCCCCGCATTCGGGACGAGCCCTTTCCCAGAGGGTTCATGCTCCCAAGAGACACGCCCAAGTATACCGGCTCCGTGAAACCAGAAGACTGGCTAGTCGACTACTCCACAGCTATTAGCATAGCAAACGGCAACAAGCGTGTTGCCGTAAAGTACATTCCGCTCATGCTCCAGGGCACGGCCCGGACATGGCTGAACAGCCTAAAGCCCCGCAGCATCAACAGCTGGTTTGACTTCACCGAAGCGTTCGTCCACAACTTCACCAGCACGTACAAGCGTCCTCCCAAGCCTCGTCAGCTCTCCTTGTGCGTGCAAGGTCCTGACGAGTCGACTCGCGACTACCTCACGCGTTGGGCTAAGCTCCGGAACTCCTGCGAGGGCGTGCACGAGGTGCAGGCCATCGAGTACTTCATAGCCGGGTGCCGAGAAGGCACCCTCCTCAAGCACAAGCTCCTCAGCGATGAGCCAGAAACGCTCGACGAGCTGCTGATCATAGCAGACAAGTACGCCATGGCTGACTCCTCCATGAAGGCGGAAATTCAAATCAGCACAACTGGCAAAGTGGCTCCTCAAGCTCCAAGAACTCCGGTGGCAGACACCGGTCGGCGACAACAGCAGGGCGACAACAAGCGCAAGGCCCCGCAGCCGGCAGGTCGCGACCGTTGAAGCCCAGCAGCCAAAAGAGCAGCCTCTGCCCAAGCGACAGAAAGGCGGCAAGCCTAACTGGTTGCCGGCCTTCTCCTATGAACAGACCTTGGATGGACCTTGCAAGTTCCACAGCTGCGCAAAGCCGTCGAACCACACCACCCGGAAGTGCCGCTGGCTCACCAGGATCGCCAAGGGAGACGGCCTCCTGCCACCCCCGCCTGCTGGGCAGCCGCCTCTACCTCCGCCCCAGCAGCCGGCAGTCAGGCCAGTCGGCGTAGTAGAAGATGAATACCCTGAAGAACACGGAGCCTACATAGTGTTCACCAGTATGGCTGATGATCGACGCAGCAGGCGGCTGCAGCGACAAGAGGTGAACACGGTAGCCTCAGAGACGCCAAAGTTCATGCAGTGGTATGAGAAGCCCATCAGCTGGAGCAGGGCTGACCACCCAGAAGTGATGCCGAGTCCGGGCTCCTACGCCTTGGTCCTGGACGCCACATTTGCTACGGACAAACGGGCCGCGCGTTTCTCGCGAGTTCTGATAGACGGGGGCAACAACATCAATATCTTGTACAAGGATACCATGGAGAAGTTAGGAATCAAGCAAAGGCAGCTTCAGAGCAGCCGAACAGTGTTCCACGGCATTGTACCTGGGCTTTCCTGCTCGCCGATCGGCAAGATCCTGATGGACGTCCTCTTTGGGGACAAAGATCACTTCCGAAGAGAGTCTGTTTGGTTTGAGGTGGTGGACCTTGAGAGGCCATACCATGCGCTACTTGGCTGACCCGCCTTGGCCAAGTTCATGGCGGTCCCCCACTACGCTTACCTCAAGAAGAAGATGCCTAGTTCCAGGGGAATTCTGACTGTGGCAGGCGACTACCAGAAGTCGTCATCTTGCGCAGCTGAGAGCAGTCGGCTGGCCGAGTTCCTGGTAATCGCGGCTGAGAAGCGGCTCCTTGAGCGAGCTATGGCGATGGCCGCCAAGCACCCTGAGGTATCGCCCAGCCCAAAAGAGTCGAAGGTTGAGGGTTCGTTCAAGCCGGCTAAAGAGACAAAGAAGATACCCTTGGATCCGGAGCACCCAGAGAGGTACGCCGTCGTAGGTGCAAACCTCGACAGCAAATAGGAAGGAGAGCTCGTCGATTTCCTCCATGAGAATCGGGACATCTTCGCATGGTCCCCCAAAGACATGCCAGATGTACTGATGGATTTCGCCAAGCACAAGTTACATGTCCGATATGATGCAAAGCCGTTCAGGCAGCCCCTGCGCCGCTTATCAGAAGAGAAGAGAAGAGTTGTCGGAGAAGAGATAGCCCGACTCCTAGCAGCCTGCTTCATTATGGAAGTTTTCTTTCCGGAGTGGCTGGCAAATCCGGTCCTAGTACTAAAGAAGAACAAGGAGTGGTGAATCTGTATTGACTACACGAGCCTCAACAAGGCCTTCCCCAAGGACCCATTTGCCCTACCAAGAATCGATCAAGTGATAGACTCCATAGCCGGATGCGAGCTGTTGAGTTTCTTGGATGCATACTCAGGATATCACCAGATCAAGCTGAACTCGGCTGACAGATTGAAGACCGCCTTCATCATGCCGTTTGGAGCATTCTGCTACCTCACCATGACGTTCGGCTTGAGGAATGCTGGCGCCACCTTTCAGCGTTGCATGCAGAAGTGTCTCCTCAAGCAGCTCGGCAGGAACGCCCACGTCTACGTGGACGACGTAGTGGTGAAAACGGAAAAGCGTGGAACACTGCTGGAAGACCTCAAGGAGACCTTTGAGAACCTGCGCCGGTTCCAGATCAAGCTCAACCCCGAGAAGTGTGTCTTCGGAGTACCAGCCGGCCAGCTGCTAGGTTTCCTAGTCTCTGAACGCGGCATAGAATGCAACCCAGTAAAAATCAAGGCCATCGAGAGAATGGAGGTACCCAGCCGACTGTTGGATGTGCAGAAGTTCACCGGCTGCTTAGCATCCATCAGCCGATTCGTTAGTCGGCTGGGCGAGAAAGCTCTCCCCTTATACCAACTCATGAAGAAGACCACTTTTTTCGAGTGGAACCATAAGGCGGACGAAGCTTTTCACTAGTTGAAGAAGATGTTGAAGAAGATGTTCACTAGTCATTGTAGTGGAGTGCAAGGAGGAAGGAAAGGCGCTGCCTGTCCAGAGACCAGTATATTACCTAAGCGAGGTACTGTCGACCTCCAAGCAGAACTACCCCCACTACCAGAAGATGTGCTATGGCGTACACTTTGCTGCCAAGAAATTGAAGCCTTACTTTCAAGAGCATCCAATCACGGTGGTCTGCACGGCCCCACTTGCCGAGATCATCGGTAGCCGAGATGCTTCTGGTCGAGTGGCCAAGTGGGCCATAGAGCTGGCTCCTTACACCATCTACTACCAGCCCTGCACCGCTATCAAATCACAAGCACTGGACGACTTCCTCGTCGACTGGGCCGAGACCCAGTACCTGCCTCCAGCACCTGATTCCACCCATTGGCGGATGCATTTCGACGGCTCCAAGATGCGCACTGGCTTGGGAGCCGGCGTCGTCCTCACCTCTCCCAAAGGCGACAAGCTCAAGTATGCGCTGCAAATCCACTTTGCCGCCTCCAATAACGTCGCCGAGTACGAGGCGCTCATTCACGGGCTCCGGCTTGCCAAAGAGCTTGGCATCCGCCGGATCTTGTGTTATGGTGAATCGGACTTAGTGGTCCAGCAATCGTCCGGTGACTGGGACACGAAAGATGCAAACATGGCGAGCTACCGTTTCCTCGTGCAGCAACTCAGCGGGTATTTCGAAGGATGCGAGTTCCTTCATATACCAAGGAATGACAACAACCAAGCAGATGCAGTGGCACGAATCAGCTCTACCCGCCAAGCAATACCATCTGGTGTCGCCCTTCAATGCCTTCTCAAGCCGTCCGTCAAGCCCTCGCCAGAATCAGACTCCATCTTTGTACCGGCTCCTCCCGAAGACATCGGATCCGACTCCAGAGCCCCGGCGGGCGGCACGAGGATCTTGGCAGATGACTCCAGAGCCGCCACAGTCGAGGCTAGACCAGGGACTGCGGAACCCGGCCCGGGGACTGCGGTGGCAGACTCAAAGATTCCAGAACTTGGCCCAAGGAACGCGCCAGTCGGCCTGGGGACTTCATCAACCCAACAAGCGGCTATTGACTCCAACCCGCCGCCTCCCAGCCCAGCCGCCCTCGTCCAAGTCGTGGTTCTGGTAGTCGAAGAAATAGCAGCACCCTCATGGGCCCAGCCCATCCTCAAATTCCTGGTGAACAAAGAGCTACCAATTGATGAGACCTCAGCTCGGCAAGTACAACGCCGGGCGGCAGCCTATACCATAGTCAATAGAGAGCTAGTCAGGCGCAGCGACACTGGTGTCTACCAGCGCTGCGTAGAGCCAGAGGAAGGCCAAGCGATTCTCAAAGACATCCATCAAGGCGAATGTGGCCACCATGCGGCTTCAAGAGCACTCGTCGCCAAAGCCTTTCGGCATGGTTTCTTCTGGCCGACTGCCTTGGAAGAGGCCAAGGAGTTGGTCCAAAAATGCAAAGGATGCCAAAAGTTCAGCTCCAAGCCGCACCAGCCGGCTTCTGCGCTCAGGACCATCCCCATTGCCTGGCCTTTCGTAGTTTGGGGTCTAGACATGGTGAGACCATTCAAGACAGCACGAGGTAGTTTAACTCACCTACTTGTCGCAGTGGACAAGTTCACCAAGTGGATAGAAGCGAAGCCAATTAAGAAACTGAACTGTCTGACTGCTGTGACTTTCATCACAGATATCACAATTCGGTATGGCATACCACACAGCATCATCACCGACAAAGGCACAAATTTTGCCAAAGGCGCCTTGGCCCGTTTCTGCGCAACACAGGGCATCCGACTGGACCTAGCGTCCGTCACCCACCCACAGTCAAACGGCCAAGTGGAGCGAGCAAACGGCCTCATCCTGTCCGGCATCAAGCCTTGGTTAATCAAGCCTCTGGAGCGCTCGGCTGGCTGTTGGCTCGACGAGCTGCCAGCCGTCCTCTGGAGTCTGTGCACGACTCCAAACAAGTCAACCGGCTTCACGCCCTTCTTCCTCGTCCATGGTGCCGAAGCCGTCATCCCAACGGACATAGAGTTAGACTCCCCACGAGTCACCATGTACACCGAGGAGGAAGCAGAAGAAGCACGACAAGATGGTGTCGATCTGCTGGAAGAGGGCCGGCTGTTGGCACTTAGCCGGTCCAGCATCAACCAGCAGAGCCTGCACCGGTACCACAACAGGAAGGTCAGGCCAAGATCTTTCCATGAAGGCAACCTTGTGCTCCGGCTGATCCAGCGAACAGCCGGCCAGCACAAGCTATCGGCGCCTTGGGAAGGCCCATTCATCATCAGCAAAGTACTGGGCAACGATTCCTACTACCTAATCGACGCTCAGAAGCCCCGAGCACGCAAGAGGGACGACTCTGGCAAGGAGACAGAGCGGCCATGGAATGCAAATCTCCTCCGAAGGTTTTACAGCTGATGCAGTATGTACCATGCTACCTTTTGTATTAAAGAACCAAGAATTCGGGCCCCCCGAGGTGAGCTTGGGGACTGCCCTCTTTTGTCTGTATGATAAAAATTATGACTGCAAGTATGTTACTCCTTTTTATGCCGTTTGGCACCGGGCTCGACAAATCGGCCTGGGGACGTGCCGCCTTGCACTATGAAATGCTTCCTACAGTCGGACAAGTAGTGTGTAAACGCCCAAACTGTCTCCTGTCAGAAGCCGCAGCTCGCAGAGCGACTGTACGGTGGGCAGCAGTAAGGTAGAATGGGCATTTGCATGAAAAATGGCTAAAGACTCAAAGCATAAAACATAGCTCAAGACGGCTTCCAGCCTTTCTCGCAAACCGACTCTCGGATAGTTGAACTGCCACTTCCTATCCAATTTTCTCAAAAAAAAATCTTGAAATCGGCTAAGTACTTGCTTTTCCAAAGTAGCCTAGCACTTGATCCAGCAACAGTTCGTAGAGCGGCTGTCCGATTGGCAAGGCAGGCAACTAAGAGAAAGCGGCAAAGGAAAAAAGCCAGAAGAACAATGAGCAAGAGAAGATATATATATATATATATATATATATATATATATTTACATAACATAGGACCTTGGCCAAATTGTCGAGTAGAGGTTCAAAATACACCCCACGGGTGGAATTGTGCGAATTAACAAGTTCTTCAAAGACTACGGAAGCAGATAAAATAAAAGATACAGCGTCAGCTTTTGAGGCAGCAGACGGATTCGGAGGGTCGGAGGAGGCGCCAGCGTCAGGCGTCGGGGCAGCCAGCTGGCTAGTCTCAGCTTGATTACCTCCAGCGGCAGTCGACTTGGTCGCACGCGGCTCGTTGCTGGAGGCGCGGTCGGGCTGAGGCGGGCCGTCTGCTCCGTCTTCTGGTGCCTCCGCCTCGCCTCCATCCTCCGCCTCGTTCTCCTCCTCGACGCTGGAGCCAATCACCTCTGCCGAGTCTTCGCTGTAGTCTGGGTTCATCCCAAACCACTCCGGCGGTACCTACTCGCTGTCTTCAGACCGCTCGGGGACGAAGATGCTGGGCGATCCCAGACATCGGTGTACTCGGCGATCCCCGCAGCACGTTTGACGAGGGCATCTTCCGCAGCCGCGAGCTCCGGCTGGGCCTCCGATCGAAGCGTGGCCAACCGGTCTAGATCCAGTCCCGGGTACCACGCCTTGACGAACTCCAAGGCCCGGCGCGCTCCAGCCTGGGCCAAAGAGCCCTTCCAGGCATCAAGACGACCAGCCGCGACCTCCAGCCAGTTGGCCGTCAGGCTGGGGGTGCGCGGAGCCTGCATATCCGGCCAAAGGGCGGCAATCGCCTGGGCACCGACGCGCTGAAGCCGGCGCAGCATCCGGTGAGCCGGCCGGAGGCGAGCCTCGATGTTCAGGATGTGCTCGTCAAGAGTTCAGGGGGCATCGGCGGCGATCTCCGCGCCCTCCGCCCTCCGACTTTCACGGTCGGCCTTGATGGCTTGGATGGCGGCCTGCGACTGCCCAGGGAAGAAGTTTGCAAAGACGCGAAGAAACGAGGAAGCTAGTCAAAAACCAGGAGTCGGCATGATTTAAATCGGCAGCTTGAAGAAAGAAAATAAAGAGACTCACCATCAATGATGTCTTCAATCTCGTGGAAGCCGGAGGACAGCGGCGCCTCCTTGTCAGACGAGGAGGAGCGCTCGCTAGCGAACTCGTCCCAGAGGGCGGTTTCCGTCTCCTCCGCCTCCCTCTGCGACTTCACAAGCAGCTCCTTCTGCTCTGCCAACTGAGTGGCCAGCAGATCGCTCTGTGGCGAGCCTGCTGCACTCCTCCCCTTTGGCGCGCAGGGCGGAGTTGGCTTCGCTTAGCTGCTGTTGAAGAGCAGCGTTGGGTCCTGAAGAAAAGGAAGAAAGATAACAATCGTCAATAAAGTAGGTCGCCGGGGAGATCCGGCCCGACTACTCAGCAGTCAGCCCGAATCTTGAGGACTACAGCCCGCGGGTGTGCTAGCGCGCCCCCGCAGAGAAGAAAAAAGGACTTACTCCGGCTCTCTGCCAAGTCGGCGGTCCGCTTGCCCAGCTCTTCAACGTTACGGTTGAAGGCAGTGACGCGGAGGTTGTGGTAATCCTGCGACAAGCATTTCAGACAAAGTTAACACCCAGAAGTTCATCAATTGGAGTTCTGGACCGCCTGCTCAGCAGTCGGCCCGAAACTCGGGGACTACACCCAGTGGGTGCGCTGGAGCGCCCCCAGAGAGAGGAACAAGAAAACAAAGACCAAAGGAAAAAAAACATACCCAGACGGCTGCCCGCGACGCTAGGAACGCCTTGGTGCAACTCTGGAGAGCGTCGGCCTCGGCACGGAGCTTCTCCTGGACGTCCAGGAGCGCCCAGTTCAGCGGCCTTGTGCCGCCTCCTCGCACCGACCCAATAGGTGCGGCGCTCGTCGCTTCGGCGTCTGGGGCCGCCGAGCTGCCGGTGCCGGCTTTTAGGGGCGGGGTGCCGAAGTCACCTTCTCCAGACGACGGCGCGTTGGCGAGCCGACTTGGAGGAGTAGCCTCGCCACGGCCTCGTCTTCGGTCGGTGGCACCGGAGGGTCCGCTGGCTGCTCGCCTCGCGCGCCTTCAGACGGCGGCGGAGGCGGCGGCGGAACATTCGCGTCCAGAGTAGAGGGGTCGCCGCCTTCCCTCTCCTCGACGGGGTTCTCCCCGCCGGCTTCTCCAGTTGGCCTGTGAACTCCGGAGGAGGCGGCACAGAGTTCAACGGGGTGACGAGCACTGCCGACTAGCGGCGTGCGGCTTCCTCAGCCTGCTGCTTCGCCGCGGCGGCGGCTTCGGCCTCCGCTAGTTTTTTCTTAGCGGAGGCCTCGGCCCTGTCGGCCTCCGCCTTCTCCAGGCGGAGGGCCTCTTCTTCGTTGTGCTTCTCCTGCGCATTCCGCTCCGTCGCCTCCTGGAGGTCAGCAGGGGGGTCAATCCGCCGAGTGGTGGCAGACGTCTCCGCTGACCCCATGACGGAGGCTGCAACGACCTGCTCAAGAGAGAGGGGAGCCCTGAAGCAAGAGGGGCAAGCAGAGACTCAGACAAATCACGAAGAAAGAATAAAAAACTTTGAAGACAGAATACTTACGCGGAGACCAACGGCGGCTTCTTCACTTCCTTACGGAAGCACTTGGCCTTCGCGGCTACCTCGTCCCGCCGGGTCGCCGCAGCCGAGCCCTTGGGCATCTTCAGCCGACTGCCGAACAAGGTCGGCACGGCCCTGGACTTCTTCCCGCCGCCTGGAGCGCCCGGCGGGGCAGAAGAGCCCGTGCCAGGCTGGTTGGCTCCTGGCCGATGGCGAGGGGGGACTTCTCCCTCGGCGTTGTCTTCAGGCCAGTCGGCGAAGGTAGCCGAAGGCCTGAAGTCGCCTGTTGTCCCTCCTCCTCCCTCGGCGTCGTCTTCCAGAGCCGCCACCCCCAGATCAGGGTCGTCGACGTCGCTCTCCGCCCGGTCGGCGAGGAACTCACGGGCCGGCCCCGAGGTCCCGGCTGGTGGATGAAGAAGGGGATTCTAACCAAAGCCGACTGGTCAAAACAAAACTCGGCAAGAAGAAGACAATCTAAAGAAATAAAAGAAAGGCGACTCACCATGGGCGGGGGATTGGCACGGGAGTACGGCTCCTTGCCGCCGAATCGCCAGTCCTCTAGGAGCCTGCTGTCCGAGAGATAGTTCACCATGAAGGCCACCTCTTCATGAGGCATGTCCTTGGTGCACATCCGACTCCGGTCGCGGTGCCCGCTCATCTGGCATATCAGGTGAGGGCGGCCTTAGAGTGGGAGAACTCGGCCCGAAACGAAGGCGGCCAGCAGGTCCAGACCAGTCAGAACCTCCGACTGCATCAACACTCGGAGTCGCGTGATGGCGCCGGCTCCCGCAGGCGTCAGCGACCTGGCCCGGTACGACCAGTTGGGCAGTCTCCCAGCCGGCGGGCCGGCTTCGAAAGCCGACAGGTTGACCCAGTCGCCCCTCATGGCGACGTTCCTGACATAGAAGTAGGATCTCTGCCACATCTTCACCGACTTTATCAGTGAGATGGAGGGGAAGGGATTGTCGGCCCCCGACCTTCGCATGACGATGAAGGCGCCGCACTGAGCCGGCACGCCCGCGGCCTGGGTGCCGAGCTTGGAGAAGAACTCCCCCCAGAGCTCGAGGGTGGGGAGGACTCCGAGGAAGCCTTCGCACAGGGCCACAAAGGCGGACAGTAGCACCACTGCGTTGGGGGTGAGGTGGTGCGGCTGGAGACCGTAGAACTCCAGGAAGGACCGGAAAAAACTGCTCGCCGGCAGCCCCAACCCGCGCAGGCAGTGCGAGCGGAAGATGACCCGCTCGCGCTCCTGCTTGTGGGGGAAATCTCCCCCTCTGGCGCAAGATGCACCTGCACATGATCCTCGCCGGGAAGCCGACGGGTCCGGCGGAGGAACTCAATGTGGTCTTCATGAACTTCGAAACCGTCCCAGGTGCCGGAGCGCACTGGGGGAGGCGTGGCAGCGGAGGAAGAACTCATCGCGAGCTGTCGCTGCAGCGATCGCCGAAGCTTGGGCGTGCGGCGGAGCGAAGACGAGAAGAGGAAGGAGGAGAGCGAGGAGCAGCAAGGAGGAAGAGAACGAGGAGTAGTGGGAAGGAGGGGCGCGCGTGCCCCCCTCTTCCCCCTACTTATAGCCCCGTGGACTGCGAAGCCGAGGGGGCGGACATGGGGATTTACTGCGCCCACAACCCCACGACCCCCATGATCCACGTAAAGTTACTGCGCGCAGTAACTCCACGGGAATCCCAACCGTCTACCGGGGCCGCAGCGGATCCGCTCGGGTGCCGAGGCGTGGTAGTAGCGGGCCCCGCCTATGGGCCTGTCCCGTCGCATGCGTAGGCTGGCAGGACGGCCTGGCCACGTGCCGTCGCATGACAGGCCAAGAACGGGTGGCAGCCTGGAGGCTTAGCTAGGACGCCATTTAAAATCCTGCCGCAACGTTCGAAATACTGAGCAAGTCAGGATTGAGTGAGTCCGAGTTGGGAAAGTCCGACTCCTTCTAGAGGGCCCGGCAGAAGTCAATCAAAGACTATGTGTTGAGCACCCGGAAAGAGAAACTGCTGAGGCTTCTCGGCTGATCACCCGCGGTGCCTCACCAGCTTTGGGGACTACTGTCAGAGTAATGGGCCACGGGTAGGCCAACCCGAGTCCCATAAACTTTCAAGACATCGGGGCAGGCTGTGCCCCTCAAGACCCCAGGGCGAAGAGCCACCTCCTGAGGAGTCGACGGCAGGGTGGCCGACTGCCCACTCACGGCCGGCTTTGGGGAGTCAGCCGGCGACTCCAACAAACCCATGACCTCATCGAAGGGGACGGGGCAGGGGCGTGGCTACAGTGAAGCCCAGTCCCGCCCCTTACCAAGGACAGGCATGGCCACAACACGCCGTACTCGGGAAGATCTCCGTGCGGCGTGGCACTTTTGCCCTGCCGGCCCTGACATCAGCACCACAGTACCGAGTCCTGCGCCCAAGACAGCTTGTTTGAACGGCCTAGAAGCATCAGGTCCCACCAGTCAGTGAGACCCTAGGAGACGGCAAGAGGACCGCCAGTCGGATCCGTTAGGAGTCGGCCCGGGGAGTCGGCCGAGCCCTCCCCCGGGCCCCATGCATCATTAATCAAGATGTGATGTGGACTGGCAATAGTGATCGCCCGCCAGGCGGCGGGACTGTTGCCACGAACCCATGACCAAGCTCGCGTCATCAGAAGCACGGCTACAGTAATCAGCTACCGGCAAGACCCGCCCGCGGCGGACGCAGCCTGTCGGCTCCGTACCAGACCAGTCGGCGGGGTCCACCAATCGGCGGGCCCCAGCAGTCGGCGGAGAAATCGGAGGCCAAAGGCACTGACGGCTGGGCCCGCGCCCAGACGAATTACCATTGTACCCCTGGGGGGGTAGGCCTATATAAACCCCCCAGGGCACCCATGCAAAGGGTTGGAACCCAGTAGGTCTAGACCATACCAGATAGAAGGAGAGAGCTAGCCTTGCCCTCTCCTACCTCTAAGAAACAGCTCAAGGAGCAACTGTGTAAACACATGGCCATAGTGATCATGCGGAGACCCCGCAGAGCAGCTGTAGGGGTATTATCTCCCTGGAGAGCCCTGAAGCTGGGTAAGATTCGCCGGCGTGCATGTCTTCGCCTCATCCCGTTTCCAGGCACCGGCGACGTTCTACTCGCCCCCACCATGATAAGCCATCCGTTGGCATATGTCGCACAAAACCCCCTACAGGTATTCTCTGCAAGTACTGAAATAAGTGGTAACAGATAGTTTTGTGATAAGATAAATTGTAACGAGCAACAAGTAACAAAAGTAAATAAAGTGCAGCAAGGTGGACCAATCCTTTTTGTAGAAAAGGACAAGCCGGAACAAACTCTTATATAAGGAAAAGCTTTCCCGAGGACACATGGGAATATCGTCAAGCTAGTTTTCATCACGTTCATATGATTCGCGTTCGATACTTTGATAATTTGATATGTGGGTGGACCGGTGCTTGGGTGTTGTTCTTACTTGAACAAGAATCCCTGTCGGGGGTTGGGTGCGACATATGCCAAAGGATGGCTTATCATGGTGGGGGCGAGTAGAATGTCGCCGGTGCCTGGAAATGGGATAAGGCGAAGGCATGCACGCCGACGAATGTTACCCAGCTTCGGGGCTCTCCGGGGAGATAATACCCCTACCGCTGCTCTACGGGGTCTCCGCATGATCACCATGGCAAAGTGTTTACACGGTTGCTCCTCAAGTTGTTTCCTGGAGGTAGGAGAAGGCAAGGCTAGCTCTCTCCTTCCTATATGACCTGGTCTACTGCTAATGGATTCCAACCCTTTGCATGGATGCCCCGGGGGGTTTATATAGGCCTACCCCCCAGGGGTACAATGGTAATCTGGCTGGGCGCGGGCCTAGCCATCAGTCTCTTTGGCCGCCGTCTTATCCGCTGACTCCTGGGGCCTGCCGTTTGGTGGGACCCACCGACTGGCTCGGTACGGAGCCGACAGGCCGCGTCCGCCGCGGTCGGGTCTTGCCGGCTGTAGATTACTGTAGCTGTGCCTCTAATGACGCGGGCTCGGTCATGAGGTCGTGGCGACTGCTCCACCGTCTGGCGGGCGATCACTGTGGCCACTCCCTGTCACGTCTGATTAATGGCGCGTGAGGCCCATGGGAGGGGCCGGCCAACTCCTGGGGGCCGACTCCCATCCGGGCCGACTGGTGGCGCTCTCGCCGTCTTTCGTACGCCCGCCGACTGGTGGGACCCATCATCCCTGGGTCTTACCGGCAGGCCGTCGTGGGCACAGGACTCCGCCCTCTAGGGCTGACGTAAGGGCTGGCATGGCAATAGTGTCGCACCGCGCAGAGATCTCTGTGGGTACGGCGTACTGTAGCCACGCCTGCCCTTGGAAAAGGGGTGGGAGTGGACCTTACTATGGCCACTCCCCATCCCGTCCCCCTTTATGAGGGCATGGGGGTTGTTGGCATCGCGGGCCGACTCCCCAAGCCGGCTTCTCTGGAAGTCGCGAGTCAGGAGTCGGCTTATCCTGAAGTCGTCCCTGGGACTCGACCGTGAGTGGGCAGTCGGCCGCCTCGCCGCCGACTCTTAGAAGGCGGCTCTTCGTCCTGGGGTCTCGAGGGGCGCAGTCTGCCTCAATGTCTCGAAAGGTTCTAGGCCTGGGTTTGCCTACCCGTGGCACATTACTCCGACAGTAGTCCCCGAAGCTGGTGAGGCTCCGAGGGCGACATGTCGAGGAGCCTCAACAGTTTCACCTTTCCGGCGGTAGGATCTGGGCCTCGCTAGCCGTCTTCTTGTCAAGCCGACTAGTTGGAGTCCGACTTGCTTAAGGCCGACTTGCCCCTAAAAAAGATTGAACGTCATGGCGGAGTCCAGGCGGCGTGTCTTGTAAGCTTCTGGGTATGCTTTCTCCTTTGTCCCTATTTTCTTGTTCCTCTCTGTGGGGGCGCGCCAGCGCACCCACTGGGTGTAGTCCCCGAGTTTCGGGCCGGCTGCTGAGCAGGCGGCCCGGAACTCCAATTGGTGAGTTTCGGGTACTAACTTTTGTCTGAAATACTTGTTGCAGGACTATCACAACCTCCGTGTCACCGCCTTCAACCGCAACGTTGAAGAGCTGGGCAAGTGGACCGCCGACTTGTTTGCGGGGGCGCGCTGGCGCACCCGTGGGCTGTAGTCCCCGAGATTCGGGCTGACAGCCGAGCAGTCGTGCCGGATCTCCCCGGCGACCTTCTTTGTTGATGACTTAACGCCTTCTTTCTTCTTTCTCTTTAGAGGCCAACGCCACTCTTCAGCAGCAGCTGAGTGAAGCCAACTCTGTGTTTCTCTAACACCCTCGATGTGACTATATCTCCCACGTGTCGAGGCACGACTTAGAGGCATAATCGCATTGAAGGCATATGTCGCAAGTCAGGCAATCTTCACAACATCCCATGTAATATAGATAATAAAAGGGGAGATAACATAGTTGGCTTACACTCGCCACGTCAATCAAGTACAAAAATAGCATTACATCAACCAAACACTCATGGCCCGACTACGGCGCCAAAATAAAAGATAACCCAACATGCGACACAGTCCTGATCACCCCCAACAGGGCACCACTACTGATCATCAGGAAAGGAAACATAGTATCGTTGAGAGTCCTCGTCGAACTCCCACTTGAGCTTGAGCGCGTCATCTGGAGCGAAATCGTCAGGCCCTGCATCTGGTGTAACAGTAATCTGTGAGCCACAGGGACTTAGCAATCTCGCACCCTCGCGATCAAGACTATTTAAGCTTAATAGGTATGACAAGGTAAATATATGTGGAGCTGCAGCAAGCGACTGACATATATGGTGGCTATCCTGTTCGCAAAAGAGAGCGAGAAGAGGAGGCAAAGCGTGAGCGAGAAACTAGAGAGCAACCTGCGCAAGCATTACTCCAACACCGTGTCCACTTCCCGGACTCCCCGAGAAGAGGCCATCACGGTAACACACTC
This sequence comes from Triticum urartu, assembly GCF_003073215.2. Classification (NCBI taxonomy): domain Eukaryota; kingdom Viridiplantae; phylum Streptophyta; class Magnoliopsida; order Poales; family Poaceae; genus Triticum; species Triticum urartu. The sequence goes on along the minus strand of NC_053024.1, from coordinate 321,894,009 downwards.
AGTTGATTCATTTTAATTAAGTTAAGGTTCAAGTTATTTACAACCGGACATTAACAAATTCCCATCTGCTCATAACCGTGGGCACGGCTTTCGAAAGTTCAAATCCCTGCAGGGGAGTCCCAACTTAGCCCATGACAAGCTCTCACGGTCCACGAAGGAATAGACCTCCTCCCGAGACATTCCGATCAGACTCGGTATCTCGGTTCTTCAAGACACTTCGACAGGTTAAAACTAATCCAGCAACACCACCCGAATGTGCCGACAAATCCATATAGGAGTTGCACATATCTCGTTCTTAGGGCACACTCAGATGAGCGCTCCATACAACTAAAATCAAACCTCGAGTTTCCCGAGGGGGCGCTGCACAGGACTCTAGTTTGGACCAACACTCAGAGGAGCACTGGCCCAGGGGGGGCTAAAATAAGATGACCCTCAGGCTCCGAAAACCCAAGGGAAAAAGAGGCTAGGTGGCAAATGGTAAAACTAAGGTTGGGCATTGCTGGAAAATCTTTAATCAAGGCGAACTATCAAGGGGTTCCCATTATAACCCAACCGCGTAAAGAACGCAAAATCCGGGAACATAACACCGATATGACGAAAACTAGGGTGGCAAGAGTGGAACAAAACACTAGGCGAGAGGCCGAGCCTTCCACCCATAACCAAGTATATAGATGCATTAAGATAACATGGCAATATAATGATATCCCAACAAGTAAATAAATGTTCCAACAAGGAACGGTCTCCAATCTTCACCTGCAACTAGCAACGCTACAAGAGGGGCTGAGCAAAGCGGTAACATAGCCAATCAACGGTTTGCTAGGACATGGTGGGTTAGAGGTTTGACATGGCAATTTGGGAGGCTTGAAAGCAAGTGGTAGGCATCATAGCATTGGCATAGCAAAAGAGCGAGCATCTAGCAAAGCAAAGATAGTAGCGATTTCGAGGGTATGATCATCTTGCCTGCAAAGTTGTCAGAGTTGACTAGATCCTCGAAAACAAACTCAACGGGCTCCTCGTTAGCGAACTCATCTGCCGGCTCTACCCAAACAATACAAACAAGCAAATGGAACACAATCAACCACATGCAAAGCTCAAACAATATGATGCAAAGATGGTATGCTATGCGGGATGCGATGCGGGATGCGTATGCAAGATATGACAAGGAATGCATGAACCTGGCCTCAACATGGGAATACAAGTGTGCCAATGGAAAGATGAGATGAAATCGCTTGAAAACGATATAAGGAACACCGGAATCGGAGTTACGGTTTAGAAATGGCAAGCAATTCAAATATGGCCACGTTCTGCGATTTACAACAAGTAGCCATCTAAATGCAATGAGATGAACATGCTACAGCACCCAAACATGACAAAAAAATACATGGCTGGACTGAATTCAAGATGCTTAACAAAAGTCTAGCACTGATCTATGGCCAATTCATCCATTAACAGGTTCAAACAAGCATGGCAAAAATGCATATGGTAAACAGATTTCAGACTTCGTGAAATTAACACTTGTCTGAAATTTCAGATCAGATAGCACTCTTCGGAGCAACGAAACTACATTCTACATGACCTGAACATGGAAAAGTAAAGCATGGAATAGAGATTCTTAAAGAGCTTAACAAAAGTCCCTTAGTGACCTTGTGCCAAAAGGGATCAGAAAATACCATTGCAAGCATGTGAACATGGCAAAAACATAATCTGTTCTCAGACTTGGTGAAAACTGGAGCATGCTGAAACAGATATCAAGTAGGCATGTTTACGAGCTCGATGCACTCACTACGGAGCAAGTAATGACAAACTAAGCATACACCCATCAAGAAAACACAAAATATAAGCTAGACATGGGAAGAACAATAGCATAGCACGCACGGATCAACTACAACATCCTCGGCAAAATCGCTAACAAGTAGACAATCTGCCCAGATTCACGAAGTAGCAAAAGTAGAGCTCGATTGACCCAAGCTAGGGTGCTCCATAATTTCAAACAAATACATGGATGGATAGAGCACTACAAGATTACCAAAACATCCTTACTGATCATCCTCAAAAGAGGCACGGATCACTAGGAAACAACATGAACATATGGCCATATGAGATAAACAGGTCAAGGACTTACTGGAAATGCTAAGTCCCTGAAATCAGCATTACCAACTGCCTCACTTTGCAAGTTTGTGCTAGTCAACACACACATCACAAAAATACATGGATTGCACCTCTGGAAAGATGGCAAAACCCTTAACAAAACATATGTAGAGCTCATGGGCATATCATGCAAACAATAATCATGGCAAAAATGGCAAATATCTAAATGGAGCTGCTGATCTGACAATTAACTCAAGTAGCCCTATTCTAAAAGAATTTCGGGCATCAAGATGAACTTAAATTAAAATGATGCAATGAGATGAAATGATGTGCTCTCTGAGACAAACATTTTGATATGCTATATGTCCAAAACGGAGCTATGGATGCAGAGTTACGGTGCCATGAAAAGGAGCATATGGATCTGAGAATTTTGGGGACTTAGTAATAATATACCCTCTGAAAACAGATCTAGGGTTTGGCACGGAAACCGAGGCACTCACCGGAGCTTCACCGGAGGAGGGCGTGGGGCGGCGCCGGGGAGGTCGGAGGAGGTGGATCCGGCCGGATCCCGCCGGATCCGGGCGCGGCGGGGCCGGAGGAGCAGCGGGGCGACAAGGGGCGGCGACCGCGGCGAGGCGGCGGCGGCCGATGATGGCGACCACGATGGCGGGGCATGGCGGGGCCTACCCGCGCCGGAGCGAGATCCGGCCGACAATGGCGGACGGCGTCGGAGGAGACCGAGGCGCGGGGCGGCGGCGTCGCTGGGCCAGGGAGGGCCTCCCACGGGCCTGGCGGCGGCGCGGGGAAGTGGGGACCGGCCCGGGACGCGTGGTGCACCCTTATTGGACGAGGGCGGCGGCGGCAAAATGTCCGGCCGGAAAGGACATGTCCGGCGTGGCACGATGCGAATTTTAGGGTTTCGGGGGAAGAAGAAGGAGATTTCCGGAGGGTCTTTAAGTAGGCATAGAGGGAGCTAGGAGAGTCCAAATGAGGTGCGGTTTTCGGCCACGCAATCGTGATCGAACACTCTAGATGATGGAGAGGGTTTTGGTGGGTTTTGGGCCAAAATGGAGGGGTGTTGGACTGGAACACACACGAGGCCTATTCGGTCCCTCGGTTAACCGTTGGAGCATCAAACGAAGTCCAGATGGTACAAAACTTGACAGGCGGTCTATCGGTAGTAAACCAAGGCCTCTTGGCAAGTCTTGTTCCAATCCGGAAATGTTTAATCCCCACACACGAAAGAAAGGTAGAAATGACCACCGGAGGAGAACGAAGCACCGGAATGCGAAACGGACAACGGCAAAAATGCTCGAATGCGTGAGATGAACACGTATGCAAATGCAATGCACATGATGACATGATATGAGATGCATGAAAACGGTAAAAACACACGAAGACAAAGACCCGAACCCGAGAAAATAAAATAACTTAAGGCCAGAAACGACAAGAGTTGGAGTACAAATTGGGAAAGTCACACCCGGGGTGTTACAACACTCCACCACTACGAAAGGATCTCGTCCCGAGATCTAGGACTGAAAGAACGCCGGGTATTCGGAACAGAGGTGATCCTCGCGTTCCCAGGTAGCTTCATGGTCGGAATGGTGTGACCACTTGACTTTGAGGAATTTGATTGCCTTGTTGCGAGTCTTGCGTTCAGTCTCTTCGAGAATAGCAACTGGGTGCTCACGATAAGAGAGATCTTCTTGGAGCTCAATTTCCTCGAAGTTGACGGAGCAGTCAGGAGTCTTGAAGCACTTTCAGAGCTGAGAGACATGGAACACATCATGAACATTTGCAAAGTTTGAAGGAAGCTCGAGTTGATAGGCGAGGTCGCCTCTCTTGCTGACAATCTTGAAAGGTCCCACGTATCTGGGGGCAAGCTTCCCTTTGATACCAAAGCGACGAGTACCTTTCATAGGAGAGACGCGGAGGTAAACATGATCTCCGATCTCGAAAGCCAAATCACGGTGCTTACTATCATAGTAGCTCTTCTGGCGGGATTGGGCTTCTTTGAGGTTATCTCGAATGACATTGTACATTTCCTCTGCCTCTGTGATTAAGTCATTTTCGAGAAGCTGACGTTCACCGGTTTCAGACCAGTTGAGAGGGGTACGGCACTTCCTGCCATATAGAATTTCAAATGGGTCCTTGCCCGAACTTGCTTGAAAACTGTTGTTGTAGGAGAATTTAGCATAAGGAAGACAATCCTCCCACTTCATGCCGAAGGAGATCACACAAGCCCTGAGCATATCTTCAAGAATCTGGTTGACACGCTCGACTTGACCGCTAGTTTGAGGATGAAAAGCTATGCTGAAGCGGATGTTGGTGCCCATGGCCTTATGAAAAGAATCCCAAAACTTGGAGGTAAAGATGCTGCCACGGTCTGAAGATATGACTTGTGGGATACCGTGCAGAGAGACAATCCGAGAAGTATAGAGTTCTGCCAATTGAGCTGCAGTGATTGACTCTTTGATAGGCAGAAAGTGAGCCACTTTGGTGAGTTTGTCGATGACAACGAATATAGCATCATTGCCACGCTTGGACTTTGGAAACCCAGTCACGAAGTCCATCACAATGTGGTCAAACTTCCATTCTGGAATGGCAAGAGGTTGGAGGAGACCAGCTGGCCTTTGGTGTTCTGCCTTCACTCTTCTGCAGACATCACATTCATTCACGAATTGAGCAATCTCGTGCTTCATTCGAGTCCACCAATAAGCCTGCTTGAGGTCCTGATACATCTTCGTGCTCCCAGGGTAGATGGAGAGGAGAGAATTGTGAGCCTCGTTCATGATCACTTTACGAAGGTCACCTTTGGGCACAACAATACGATCCTCGAAGAAGAGAGTATCCTTGACATCAAGGCGGTAGCACTTGTACTTGGGTTGACTCTTGGCAATCCCCTCTTCACCTTTTTCACCATAGCATCAAGAAGCTGGGCTTGGCGAATCTGGTCTTCCAAGGTAGCAGAGACTTGAAGGTTGGCGAGGAAACCTTGAGGAACAACTTGCAGATTAAGTTTGCGGAAAGCTTCACAAAGCTCGGGTTGATAAGGCTTGATAATCAGGCTGTTGCAATAAGCTTTCCTACTCAATGCGTCAGCAATCACATTGGCCTTGCCTGGAGTATACTCGATACTTGGATTATACTCTTGAATCATTTCGACCCATCGAGTTTGCCTGAGGTTCAGATTAGGCTGAATGAAGATGTACTTGAGACTCCTGTGATTAGTGAAAATGTCCACTTTTCTTCCCAATAAGAGATGTCTCCAAGTCAAAAGAGCATGCACAACTGTCGCCAACTCGAGATCATGAGTGGGGTAGTTCTTCTCATTGGGCTTCAACTGGCGAGAGGTATAAGCAACAACTTTCTTCTCTTGCATCAACACTGCGCCAAGACCTTGGAGAGAGGCATCACAAAAGACCTCGTACGGCTTGGATTCATCAGGCAGAGTCGGAACTGGAGCAGTAATCAATTTCTCTTTCAAAGTGTTGAAAGCAATGTCACACTCCGGAGACCAAACGTACTTGACGTGCTTCCGGAGAAGATTTGAGAGAGGCTTCGCGATCTTAGAAAAGTTTTCAATGAATCTTCGGCAATAGCTTGCGTGACCGAGGAAGCTATGGAGTTGCTTCACGTTCTGAGGAGGTTCCCAATTCACAATTGCACACACCTTCTCAGGATTCACCGCAAGATAAAGAACCTAATCGAGCCAAAATTCGCACTTGGAGAACTTGGCGTAGAATTGGTGTTCTATGAGCTTATCGAGTACCAAACGCAAGTGCTTGGCATGATCTTCCTTGTTCTTCGAGAAAACCAGAATGTCGTCGAGATAGACCAAAACAAAGTCATTGGTGTAGGCATTGAAGATGAAGTTCATCATGCGAGAGAAAGTCGGAGGAGCGTTAACGAGGCCAAAAGACATGACAGTGTATTCATATTACCCATAGCTTGTCCTGAAGGCCGTCTTGGGAATATCTTGCTCACGGATTCGAATCTGATGATAACCCATACGGAGATCAAGCTTGGAGAATACTTGGGCACCTTTGAGTTGTTCGAATAGCTCGTTGATGTTGGGAAGTGGGTATTTGTTCTTGATGGTCTTCTTGTTCACTGGACGGTAATCAACACAAAGTCGGTCCGTTCCATCCTTCTTCTTCACAAAAAGAACACCACAACCCCACGGAGAAGAACTAGGCCGGATGAGACCCATTCTCTCTTGAATATCGAGTTGCTTCTTCAGCTCCTTCAACTCTTCAGGTCCGAGCTTGTAAGGACGCTTGCACACAGGTTCCGTACCGGGCTCAGGATCAATGACAAATTGAACTGGCCGGTGCGGAGGCATTCCTGGAAGCTCTTCTGGAAAGACATACTTATATTCACAAACGACTGGGATTTGCGAGATAGCATCGAGTTCACCCTTCTCATTGAGAGAAAACAGACGGATGGTATCATCATGAGCGGCAAAGACAATTACATCCTTAGACGAATGAGTCAATTGAATCTGCCTGGCTGCACAGTGAAGATGTGCCTTGTGCTTACAAAGCCAATCCATTCCGAGAATAAGATCAATATCCGAATTACCAAGAACAAGTGGGGAAGAAAGGAACTTGTAGTCGCCCAAGGTGATAGTAACCTCTGGGACGCAGGTGTTAGCTGTCATCTGCTTGCCCAGTGACACAATTTGCAAGGAACTTTGCAGATACTGATAATCGCACTCATACTTTGATGCAAAAGGTTTGGAAATGAAACAATGCGATGCACCAGTGTCAAAAAGAACTTTTGCAGGAATATCATTAACAGGAAGGTTACCCATGATGACATCTGACGAATCCTCTGCCTGAGCTGCGTTCATCAAGTTGACCTTGGCGTGCTTGGGGTTATGCTTGACCACAGCTGTACTTGTCAATCTGACAGGAGGAGGAGGAGGAAGATGCCTCTGGTTGAGACACTTGTTGGCATAGTGACCCTTCTGTTGGCACTTGTTGCACGTGACCTCTGAAAGCGGACGGTGATACGGAGCACTCGATCTTGGAGGTTGAGACGAAGTCTTGTTCTGAAAGCCAGGGTTGGGTGGGTGGGAAGATCCACTGCCACCTTTGCTCTTCTGCTGATACGGCTGACGGAACGGAGGAGGAGGAAGCCAATACTTCTGCTGCTTGGCCACTTGAGTAGAGGAAGAAGGAGTAGCATCTCTGACTCGCTTCTTGGAAGCATCACACCTCATTTGAGCGGCCTCTTGCTTCAATGCCATGTTGTAGAACTCATCGTACAACAAGGGCTCAAAGAGAACAAGAGCTAGCTGAATTTCTTCCCTGAGACCACCCCTGAACTGGTATATCATGCTCTTCTCATCAGGTAGGTCCTGCTTGGCAAAGCGGGCGAGCTTCTGAAACAACTTGTTGTAGTCATAGACAGACAAAGAGCCTTGCTTCAGGTTGCGGAATTCCTCACGCTTGCTTTCAACCACGCTCTGAGGGATATGGTGAGCTCTGAAATCTTGACGGAATTCATCCCAAGTGATCACACGTCCACCTCTGGAATCCTCGTACTGCTGGAACCATTCTGCATCTTCATCTTTGAGTTGGAAGGAAGCGAACTTGACAAAGTCCTCAGGCCTGACGTTAGTGCACTCGAAATGCTTGCACAGATCCACGAGCCAATCGTCAGCATCGGTTGCCTCAACACAATTGCTGAAAGTCTTTGGCCCGTTAGCAAGGAACTGGTTGAGTGTAGCAAAGTGATTCTGATTGTTGCCTTGGTTCCCTTGGTTACCTTGATTGCGCTCTTGAAGAATTTGCATGATCAACTGTGTGTTTGCATTGGTTGCGGCCATCACAGCTTGCCATGCCTCCGGAGGAGGTGGAGGTGGTGGCGGATCCTGATTCTGATTCTGATTGGTGCTCTTAGCGGGAGCCATCCTGAAGAGGTTGACCACCATTAGCACATAGACAGATAAAGTGAAGCTGAATCGAACGGAATGAAAATTGCAACATAAAGTCTTCACATCCGAACTAAATGAACGAATGCATTCCTCTTGAAATGGTCACATATCCATAAATTGAGAAGCCACTTCGAATTAGGTAGAGAAATAAATCAACAAGGTACGGGTCAAGAACGAATACTCGGTAAGAAATCCCAATCTCAAACCAAATATCCGTGGAAGAAGAACTAGAGCTACGAGAATTCCCACCTATGAAACTCCCGAACCTTTCCGGTTATGCAATCAGGTGTTGGGGATACAAGGGAAGCATAATATCTCACCCAAATCTAGCAATTCCTACATCCAGCTGTATCCATCCTTCAACACATAACCGAGAAAAACTTCAGAAACCATCTACCTCAACCTTCGAAAAGCATCCGTTATACAAGTTATGGCGATACTCCCGAACTCCCGCCCCAGTACTGGGTGGCGTCGAGGTTATCTCACCAACGAACTGCATAAAAGAGATTTTCGATGTCGGCGTACTAAACTCAGGTATTCCAGAACTGCAACGATAAAATTATGACGACAACACCTCAGAGCTCAACTCCCCGGGACACTTCCACAAAACCCCTGATAGGAGGCACCAAGACAATGTTCTCATCATAAAACCATCGGAACGATTCCAAGATACCCGCGTGATCCTTATTTTTTTTGTGAAATTTGAGAAGAGAAGAGTCAAAACTCTACGTCAGGATGCCTTACCAGAGCGATGAGGACACTGGGAAGTAAAAAGAATTCCTAAACTCTCCGATATATAATTCCTAAATGACTCAAAAACACTTTTTTCTAGACAGAACTCGGCCGCTAATAACGATCAAGCAATGGGGCTCCTAAGGTCGGGGAAGGCTCTGATACCAACTTGTAACACCCTCGATGCGATTATATCCCCATGTGTCGAGGCACGACTTAGAGGCATAATCGCATTGAAGGCATATGTCGCAAGTCAGGAAATATTCACAACATCCCATGTAATATAGATAATAAAAGGGGAGATAACATAGTTGGCTTACACTCCCCACGTCAATCAAGTACAAAAATAGCATTACATCAACCAAACACTCATGGCCCGACTACGGCGCCAAAATAAAAGATAACCCAACATGCGACACGGTCCCGATCACCCCCAACAGGGCACCACTACTGATCATCAGGAAAGGAAACATAGTATCGTTGAGAGTCCTCGTCGAACTCCCACTTGATCTCGAGCGTGTCACCTAGAGCGGAATCATCAGGCCCTGCATCTGGTGTAATAGTAATCTGTGAGACACAGGGACTCAGCAATCTCGCACCCTCGCGATCAAGACTATTTAAGCTTAATAGGTATGACAAGGTAAATATATGTGGAGCTGCAGCAAGCGACTGGCATATATGGTGGCTATCCTGTTCGCAAAAGAGAGCGAGAAGAGGAGGCAAAGCGCGAGCGAGAAACTAGAGAGCAACCTGCGCAAGCATTACTCCAACACCGTGTCCACTTCCCGGACTCCGCCGAGAAGAGGCCATCACGGTAAAACACTCAGTTGATTCATTTTAATTAAGTTAAGGTTCAAGTTATCTACAACCGGACATTAACAAATTCCCATCTGCCCATAACCGTGGGCACGGCTTTCGAAAGTTCAAATCCCTGCAGTGGAGTCCCAACTTAGCCCATGACAAGCTCTCACGGTCAACGAAGGAATAGACCTCCTCCTGAGACGTTCCGATCAGACTCGGTATCTTGGTTCTTCAAGACACTTCGACAGGTTAAAACTAATCCAGCAACACCGCCCGAATGTGCCGAAAAATCCCGATAGGAGCTGCACATATCTCGTTCTCAGGGCACACTCAGATGAGCGCTCCATACAACTAAAACCAAACCTGGAGTTTCCCCGAGGGGGTGCTGCACAGGACTCTAGTTTGGACCAACACTCAGAGGAGCACTGGCCCAGGGGGGGCTAAAATAAGGTGACCCTCGGGCTCCGGAAACCCAAGGGAAAAAGAGGCTAGGTGGCAAATGGTAAAACCAAGGATGGGCATTGCTGGAAAAGCTTTAATCAAGGCGAACTATCAAGGGGTTCCCATTATAACCCAACCGCGTAAGGAACGCAAAATCCGGGAACATAACACCAATATGATGGAAACTAGGGCGGCAAGAGTGGAACAAAACACTAGGCGAGAGGCCGAGCCTTCCACCCTTACCAAGTATATAGATGCATTAAGATAACATGGCAATATAATGATATCCCAACAAGTAAATAAATGTTCCAACATGGAACGGTCTCCAATCTTCACCTGCAACTAGCAACGCTATAAGAGGGGCTGAGGAAAGCGGTAACATAGCCAATCACTGGTTTGCTAGGACATGGTGGGTTAGAGGTTTGACATGGCAATTTGGGAGGCTTGAAAGCAAGTGGTAGGCATCGTAGCATTGGCATAGCAAAAGAGCCAGCATCTAGCAAAGCAAAGATAGTAGTGATTTCGAGGGTATGATCATCTTGCCTGCAAAGTTGTCAGAGTTGACTGGATCCTAGAAAACAAACTCAACGGGCTCCTCATTAGCGAACTCGTCTCCCGTCTCTACCCAAACAAGACAAACAAGCAAACGGAACACAATCAACCACGTGCAAAGCTCAAACAATATGATGCAAAGATGGTATGCTATGCGGGATGCGATGCGGGATGCATATGCAAGATGTGACAAGGAATGCATGAACCTGGCCTCAACATGGGAATCCAAGTGTGCCACTGGAAAGATGAGATGAAATCGCTTGAAAACAATATAAAGATCACCGGAATCGGAGTTACGGTTTGTAAATGGCAAGCAATTCAAATATGGCCACATTCTGCGATTTACAGCAAGTAGCCATCTAAATGCAATGAGATGAACATGCTGTAGCACCAAAAAATGACATAAAAATACATTCAAGATGCTTAACAAAATTCTAGCACTGAGCTACGGCCAATTAATCCATTAACAGGTTCAAACAAGCATGGCAAAAATGCATATGGTAAACAGATTTCAGACTTAGTGAAATTAACAGTTGTCTGGAATTTCAGATCAGATAGCACTCTTCGGAGCAACGAAACTACATGCTACAGGACCTGAACATGGCAAAGTAAAGCATGGCATAGAGCTACTCAAAGAGCTTAACAAAAGTCCCTTAGTGACCTTGAGCCAAAGGGATCAGAAAATACCATTGCAAGCATGTGAACATGGCAAAAACATAATCAGTTCTCAGACTTAGTGAAAACTGGAGCATGCTGAAACAGATATCAAGTAGGCATGTTTACGAGCTCGATGCACTCACTACGGAGCAAGTCATGACAAACTAAGCATACACCCATCAAGAAAATACAAAATTTAAGCTAGACATGGCAAGAACAATAGCATAGCATGCACGGATCAACTACAACATCCTTGACAAAATCGCTAACAAGTAGACAATCTGCCCAGATTCACGAAGTAGCAAAAGTAGAGCTCGATTGACGCAAGCTAGGGTGCTCCATAATTACAAACAAAGACATGGATGGATAGAGCACTACAAGATTACCAAAACATCCTTACTGATCATCCTCAAAAGAGGCACGGATCACAAGGAAACAACATGAACATATGGCCATATGAGATAAACAGGTCAAGGACTTAGTGGAAATGCTATGTCCCTGAAATCAGCATTGCCAAGTGCCTCACTTTGCAAGCTTGTGCTAGTCACCACACACATCACAAAAATACATGGGTTGCACCTCTGGAAAGATGGAAAAACCTTAACAAAGCATATGAAGAGCTCATGGGCATATCATGCACACAATAATCATGGCAAAAATGGCAAATATCTAAATGGAGCAGCAGATCTGACAATTAACTCAAGTAGCCCTCTTCTAACACCATTTCGTGCATGAAGATGAACTCAAATGAAAATGATGCAATGAGATGAAATGATGTGCTCTCTGAGACGAACATTTTGATATACTATATGTCCAAAACCGAGCTACGGATGCAGAGTTACGATGCCATGAACAGGAACATATGGATCTGAGATTTTCGGGGACTTGGGAAAATATACCCTTTGAAAATAGATCTAGGGTTTGGCACGGAAACCGAGGCACTCCCCGGAGCTTCACCGGAGGAGGGCGTGGGGCGGCGCCGGGGAGGTCGGAGGAGGTGGATCCCGCCGGATCCCGCCGGATCTTGGCGCGGCGGGGCCGGAGGAGCAGCGGGGCGGCGACCGCGGCGAGGCGGCGGCAGCCGGCGATGGCGACCACGGTGGCGGGGCGCGGCGGGGCCTGCCGGCACCGGAGCGAGATCCGGCCGACGATGGCGGATGCGGCGGACGGCGTCGGAGGAGACCGAGGCGCGGGGCGGCGACGTCGCTGGGCCCGGGAGGGCCTCCCACGGGCCGGGCGGCGGCGCGGGAAAGTGGGGACTGGCCCGGGACGCGTGGCGCGCCCTTATTGGACGAGGGCGGCGGCGGAGAAATGTCCAGCCGGAACGGACATGTCCGGCGCGGCGCGATGCGAATTTTAGGGTTTCGGGGGAAGAAGAAGGAGATTTCCGGGGGGGTCTTTAAATAGGCATAGAGGGAGCTAGGAGAGTCCAAATGAGGTGCGGTTTTCAGCCACGCGATCATGATCGAACACTCAAGATGATGGAGAGGGTTTTGGTTGGTTTTGGGCCAAAATGGAGGGGTGTTAGGCTGCAACACACACGAGGCCTATTCGGTCCCTCCGTTAACCGTTGGAGCATCAAACGAAGTCCAAATGGTACGAAACTTTACAGGTAGTCTACCGGTAGTAAAGCAAGGCCGCTTGACAAGTCTCGGTCCAATCCGGAAATATTTAATCCCCACACACGAAATAAAGGTAGAAATGACCACCGGAGGAGAACGAAGCGCCGGAATGCAAAACGGACAACGGGCAAAATGTTCGAATGCATGAGATGAACACGTATGCAAATGCTATGCACATGATGACATGATATGAGATGCATGACAACGATAACAACACACGAAGACAAAGACCCGAACCCGAGAAAATAAAATAACTTAATGCCAGAAATGGCAAGAGTTGGAGTACAAATTGGGAAAGTCACACCCGGGGTGTTACAGTTGCGCACCAAGGGGGAGGAGTGCACAAACTCGCCGCAGAGTGCGATCTACTGGCCACACAATTGGTAGAGCAGAAGGAGCTGCTTAAGAAGACGCAGAAGGAGGCGGAAGAGGCGGAGGCCGCCCTCCCGGCCGAGTTCGCGAGCGAGCGCTCCTCCTGGACTGACAAGGAGGCAATGCTGGCCTCCAGCTTCCACGAGATCGAGGATCTCATCGATGGTAAGCTTCTTTGCCTTCCTTCTTCGAGCCGCCGACTGTAGGTCGAGCCGACTCCTTGTTTTTGACTTGTTCTTCATTCTTTCTGTCTTGGCAGACTTCTTCCCCGGCCACTCGCAGGCCGCCATTTAAGCTATCGAGGCTGACCGCGAGGAGTGGAGGGCGGATGGCGTGGAGATCGCCGTCGATGCCCCTCGGGCCCTTGACGACCATATTCGGAGTGTAGGGGCTCGTCTGCGGCCGGCCCATTGGATGCTGCGCCCGCTTCAACGTGTCGGCGCCCAAGCGATTGCCGCCCTGTGGCCACACGTGCATGCTCCGCGCACCGCCAGTCGGACTGCTGACTGGCTGGAGGTCACGGCTGGCCGACTTGAGGCCTGGAAGGGTTCCTCGGCCCGGGATGGAGCGCGCCGAACCTTGGAATTTGTCAAGGCGTGGTATCTGGGGCTGGACCTAGACCGGCTGGCCACACTCCGGTCAGAGGCCCAGCCGGACCTGGCAGCCGCGGAAGACGCCCTTGTCAAGCATGTGGCGGCGATCGCCGAGTACACCGACACCAGCATCTTTGTCCCGGAGCGGGATGAAGACGGCGGGGAGGTATCGCCGGAGTGGTTTGGGCTGAACCCAGACTACAGCAAGGACTCGGCAGAGGTGATCGGCTCTAGCGTCGAGGAGGAAGACAAGGCGGAGGACGGAAGCGAGATGGAGGCACCGGAAGACGGAGCGGACGGCCAGCCTCAGCTCGACCGCGCCTCCAGCAATGAGTCGTGCCCGCCCGAGCCGACTGCCGCCGGAGGTGATCAAGCCGAGAACGCCTAGCCGGCCGCCCCAACATCCAACACCGCCGTCTCCTCCGATCCTACGAACCCGTCTGCCGCCTCCTAGGCTGCAACCTTATCTTTGTTTTATCTATTTTAGTAGTCTTTGAAGAACTTGTTAATTCGCACAATTCCACCCACGGGGTGTATTTTGAAATTCTGCTCGAATATTCGGCCAAGGGCCTTTGTTATGTAAATATTCATCTGACTTCTATCTTTTCTTGCTCATTGCCCTTTTGGCGTTTTCCTTTGCCGCCTTCCCTCAGTTGCCGTCTTTGTCAGTCAGACAGCCGCTCTGCGGACTGCTGCTGGATCAAATTCTTGGTCACTTTGGGAAGGCAAGTACTTAGGCGTTTTTAGAGTTGTTTAATAAGTCGGATAGAAGGCGGCAAGCCGACTATTTCAAGAGTCGGTTTGCGAAAAAAGGCTGGAAGCCGGCCTTAAGCTATGTTTATGCTTTGAGTCCTTAGCCATTTTTCATGTGGACGCCCATTCTTCCTTACTCCTACCCTCCAGATAGTCGCTCTGCGAGCTGCGGCTTCTGGCAGGAGACGGCTTAGACGCCACAAACTACTTGTCCGGCTGCAGGAAGCATTTCATAGCGCAGGACGGCAAGTCCCCGGGCCGACTAGTCGAACCTGGTGCCAAGCGGCATAACAAAGAGTATTATACTCGAAGGCATGTTTCTTATCATATAGATAAAAGAGGGCAGTCCCCAAGCTCTTCTCGGGGGGCCCAAAGTCTTGGTACTTTTAATACAAAAGGTAGCGTGATACATACTACGTTTAACTGTAAAATTTCTGGAGGAGACTTGCATTCCATGGCCGCTCTGTCTCTTTGCCGGAGTCGTCCCTCTTGCGTGCTCGGGGCTTCTGAGCGTCGATCAGGTAGTAGGAGTCGTTGCCCAGCACTTTGCTGATGATGAAGGGGCCTTCCCAAGGCGCCGACAGCTTGTGCTGGCCGGCTGTTCGCTGGATCAGGCGGAGCACAAGGTCGCCCTCTTGGAAAGATCTCGGCCTTACCTTCCTGTTGTAGTATCTGCGTAGGCTCTGCTGGTAGATGCTGGACTGGTTGAGTTCCAGCAGCCGGCCCTCTTCCAGTAGATCGACGTCGTCTTGTCGTGCTTCTTCTGCTTCTTCGTCGGTGTACATGGTGACTCGCGGGGAATCAAACTCTATGTCCATTGGGATGATGGCTTCAGCACCGTAGACGAGGAAGAAAGGCGTGAAGTCGGTTGACTTGTTTGGAGTCGTGCGCAGACTCCAGAGGACGGCTGGCAACTCGTCGAGCCAGCAGCCAGCCGAGCGCTCTAGAGGCTCGACTAGTCGGGGCTTGATGCCGGACAGGATGAGGCCGTTTGCTCGCTCCACCTTGCCGTTTGACTGTGGATGGGCGACGGACGCTAGGTCCAGTCAGATGCCCTGTGTCGCACAGAAACGGGCCAAGGCGCCTTTGGCAAAATTCGTGCCGTTGTCGGTGATGATGCTGTGTGGTATGTCGTACCGAATTGTGATGTCGGAGATGAAAGTCACGGTAGTCGGACCATTCAGTTTCTTGATTGGCTTTGCTTCTATCCACTTGGTGAACTTGTCCACCGCGACAAATTAGTGAGTTAAGCCACCGCGTGCCGTCTTGAATGGTCCCACCATGTCTAGGCCCCAAACTGCGAAAGGCCAGGCAATGGGGATGGTCTTGAGTGCAGAAGCCGGCTGATGCGGCTTGGAGCGGAACTTCTGGCACCCTTTGCATTTTTGGACCAATTCCATGGCCTCTTCCATGGCCGTTGGCCAAAAGAAACCGTGTCGGAAAGCTTTGGCGACGAATGCTCTTGAAGCAACATGGTGGCCGCACTCGCCTTGATGGATGTCTTTGAGAATTGCTTGGCCTTGCTCTGGCTCTACTTAGCGCTGGTAGACACCAGTGACGCTGCGCCTGACCAGCTCTCTGTTGACTATGGTGTAGGCTGCCACTCAACGTCTTACTTGCCGAGCTATGGTCTCATTAGTCGGCAGCTCTTTGCTCACCAGGAATTTGAGGATGGGCTGGGCCCATGAGGGTGCTGCTATTTCTTCGACTGCCAGAACTGCGACTTGGATGAGGGCGGCTGGGCTGGTGGCGGCGGGCTGGAGTCAGCAACCGCTTGCTGGATTAATGAAGTCCCCGGGCCAACTGGCGCAGCCCTTGGGCCGAGTTCTGGAGTCTTCGGGCCGGCCGCTGCAGTCCCCGGGCCGGGTTCTGCAGTCCCTGGGCCGTCTTCGACTGTGGCTGCTTTGGAGCCATCTGCCAAAATCCTCATACCATCTGCCGGGGCTCTGGAGTCGGATCCAACTTCTTCGGGAGGTGCTGGCACAAAGATGGAGTCTGATTCTGGTGAAGGCTTGACAAACGGCTTGAGGAGGCGTTGAAGGGTGATGCCGGATGGTATTGCTTGGCGGGTAGAGCCGATTCGTGCCAGGGCGTTTGCTTGGTCGTTGTCGTTTCTTGGCACATGGAGGAACTCGCACCCCTCGAAATATCCACTGAGTTGCTGCACGAGGAAATGGTAACTCGCCATGTATGCATCTTTGGCGTCCCAGTCGCCAGACGACTGCTGGACCACTAAGTCCGAGTCGCCATAACACAGGATCCGGCGAATGCCAAGTTCTTTGGCAAGCCGGAGCCCGTGAATGAGCGCCTCGTACTCGGCGACATTGTTGGAGGCGGCAAAGTGGATTTGTAGTGCGTATTTGAGCTTGTTGCCTTTTGGAGAAGTGAGGACAACGCCGGCTCCCAAGCCAGTGCGCATCTTGGAGCCGTCGAAATTCATCCGCCAATGGGTGGAGTCGGGCGCTGGAGGTAGGTACTGGGTCTCGGCCCAGTCGACGAGGAAGTCGGCTAGTGCTTGTGACTTGATGGTTTTGCAGGGCTGGTAGTGGATGGTGTAGGGAGCCAGCTCTATGGCCCATTTGGCCACTGGGCCAGAAGCATCTCGGCTTTCGATGATGTCGGCAAGTGGGGCTGTGCAGACCACAGTGATTGGATGCTCTTGAAAGTAAGGCTTCAATTTCTTGGCGGCAAAGTGCACGCCATAGCACATCTTCTGGTAGATTGGGTAGTTATGCTTGGAGGTCGACAGCACTTCGCTCAGGTAATATACCGGTCTCTGGACAGGTAGTGCCTTGCCTTCCTCCTTGCGTTCCACTACAATGACTGTGCTGACTACCCGGCTGGTGGCGGCGATGTACAAGAGCATAGGCTCCTTAGGAGTCGGAGCCGCCAAAACGGGTGGAGTAGTCAACATCTTCTTCAACTCGAGAAAAGCTTCGTCCGCCTTGTGGTTCCACTCGAAAAAAGTGGTCTTCTTCATGAACTGGTATAAGGGGAGAGCTTTCTCGCCCAGCCGACTGATGAATCGGCTGATGGACGCCAAGCAGCCAGTGAACTTTTGCACGTCCAGCAGTCGGCTTGGTACCTCCATCCTCTCAATGGCCTTGAACTTTACAGGGTTGCACTCTATGCCGCGTTCAGAGACCAGGAAGCCAAGGAGTTGGCCGGCTGGTACTCCGAAGACGCACTTCTCAGGGTTGAGCTTGATTTGGAATCAGCGTAGGTTCTCAAAGGTCTCCTTGAGGTCTTCCAGCAGTGTTCCATGCTTCTTCGTCTTCACCACCACATCGTCCACGTAGACGTGGGCGTTTGTGCCGAGTTGCTTGAGGAGGCACTTCTACATGCAACGATGAAAGGTGGCGCCGGCATTCCTCAAGCCGAATGTCATGGTGAGGTAGTAGAAGGCTCCAAACGGTGTGATGAAGGCAGTCTTCAGTCTGTCAGCCGGGTTCAGCTTGATCTGGTGATATCCTGAATATGCATCCAAGAAGCTCAACAGCTCGCATCCGGCTGTGGAGTCTATCACCTGATCAATTCTTGGCAAAGCAAACGGGTCCTTGGGGCAAGCCTTGTTGAGTCTTGTGTAGTCAATACACATTCACCACTGCTTGTTCTTCTTCAGTACCAGGACCGGGTTGGCTAGCCACTCTGGAAAGAATACTTCCATAATGAAGTCGGCTGCAAGGAGTCGGGCTATCTCTTCTTCGACAACTCTTCTCTTTTCTTCTGATAGGCGGCGCAAGGGCTGCCTGACCGGCTTTGCATCAGATCGGACATGTAACTTGTGCTCGGGGAATTCCGTCGGTACACCTGGCATGTCTTTGGGGGACCATACGAAGATGTCCCGATTCTCACGGAGGAAATCGACGAACTCGCCTTCCTATTTGCTGTCGAGGTTTGCGCCTACGACAGCGTACCTCTCTGGGTGCTCCGGATCCAAGGGTATCTTCTTTGTCTCTTTGGCCGGCTTGAACGAACCCTCAGCCTCCGACTCCTTGGGGTTAGGCGACACCTCTAGCTGCTTGCCGGCCATCGCCACAACCCGGACAAGGAGCCGCTTCTCGGCTGTGATCACTAGGGACTCGGCCAACCGACTACTCTCAGCCGCACAGGCAGACGACTTCCGGTAGTCACCGGCTACGATCAGAATCCCCTTGGAACTAGGCATCTTCATTTTGAGGTAGGCGTAGTGGGGGACCGCCATGAACTTGGCCAGGGCGGGTCGGCCAAGTAATGCATGGTATGGGCTCTCGAGATCCACCACCTCAAACCAAACTGACTCTCGGCGGAAGTGATCTTTGTCTTCAAGTAGGACGTCCATCACGATCTTGCCGATTGGTGAGCAGGAAAGACCAGGAACAATGCCGTGGAACACAGTCCGGCTGTTCTGAAGCTGTCTTTGCTTGATTCCTAACTTCTCCATGGTGTCCTTGTACATGATGTTGATGTTGCTGCCTCCGTCTATCAAAATTCGTGAGAAACGAGCAGCACGTCTATCCGTGGAAAAGGTGGCATCCAAGACCAAGGCATAAGAGCCCGGACTCGGCATCACCTCTGGGTGATCAGCTCTGCTCCAGCTGATTGGCTTCTTGGACCAGTGCATGAACTCTAGTGTCGCTGATGCTACTGCATTCACCTCTTGCTGCTGCAGCCGCCTGCTGCGTCAATCATCAGCTACGCTGGTAAATATCACGTAGTCTCCGTGCTCTTTGGGGTACTCGTCTTGTACTGCGCCGACTGGCCTGACAGCCGGCTGTTGGGGCGGAGGCGGAGGCTGCTGCCCAGCAGGCGGGGGAGGCAGGAGGCTGTCTCCTTTGGCGATCTTGGTAAGCCAGTGGCACTTCCGGGTGGTGTGATTCGACGGCTTCGTGCCGCTGTGGAATTTGCAAGGACCATCCAGAGTCTGCTCGTATGAGAAAGCCGGCAACCAGTTGGGCTTGCCGCCTTTCTGTCGCTTGGGTGGAGGCTGCCCTTCTGGCTGCTGGTCTTCGACTGTCGCCACCTGCCGGCTACTAGAAGCCGGCTGTGGGGCCTTGCGCTTGTGGTCGCTCTGCTGTTGTCGCCGACTGGCGTCTCCAGCCGGAATTCTAGGAGCCTGAGGGGCCACTTTGCCAGTCGCACTAACTTGAATCTCCGCCTTCATGGAGGTGTCGGCCGTGGCATACTTGTCTGCTATGATCAGCAGCTCGTCGAGGGTTTCTGGCTCGTCGCAGAGGAGCTTGTGCTTGAGCAGGGTGCCTTCTCTGCACCCGGCGGTGAAGTACTCGATAGCCTGCACCTTGTCCACGCCCTCGCAGGAGTTCCGAAGCTCGGCCCAACGCGTGAGGTAGTCGTGATTCGACTCGTTGGGGCCTTGTACGCACAAGGAAAGCTGATGAGGCTTGGGAGGACGCTTGTACGTGCTTGTGAAGTTGCGGACGAATGCATCGATGAAGTCGACCCAGCTGTTGATGCTGCGGGGCTTCAGGCTGTTCAGCCATGTCCGGGCCGTGCCCTGGAGCATGAGCAGAACATATTTTATGGCGACACGCTTGTTGCTGTTCGCTATGTTGACGGCCGTGGAGTAGTCAACCATTCAGTCCTCCGGCTTCACGGAGCCGGTGTACTTGGGCGTGTCTCTTGGGAGCGTGAACCCTTTGGGAAAGGGCTCATCTCGAATGTGGGGCCCGAAACAAAGCGGACCCAACTCGTCCTCTTTTTCCAGCGCCAGGGATCGGTGAAGCCGGTCGATCCGGTGGCGGGCGTCATTTTCTCCGACTCCCTCTCGGCGGCGGAGGCAGCCGCCGAGAGTCGGATGGTCAACAGGCGGCAGGGAGACTCGCCTTTCCTTGCGAGGAGGAGGAGGAGGCGGACAGTCGTCTCGTCGTTGCACTACTCTCGCGCGGCCGTCTTGGTCGCGCTCTATGGTAATGCGAGTCCGACTGTGGCTGACAGCCGGATCCTTGTCTTTCCTTCCTCGGGCGCTGCCAGTCGGTGTCCGAGACATCGCGCCTCGGTCTTGGCGTGGAGGCGGGTTGTCGTTTTGCCGCCGCGGCGCCTCTGTGCGGCAGCCGGCCTCGTTCTGCACGGCAGCCGTGTCAAGGAGCCGCTGGACTCGCTCCGTCATCAGGCAGCGCTCTTCGCCCTCAAAGTTGTCCAGCTCGTCCGCGGCCGCATGGGCGGCTCGAATGTTCTCCGCAGGCGTGGCGTACACAGGGCGATTTGCCCCGAACAGGTTGGCGATGGCCATGCCGCTCTGCTGGACCGCGCCTAGGCGGCTGGGCCCAGCTGGGGCTGGCGAGCCACCCACAACGTGATCCATCTCATGCTGGTAGGCTTCTGACTAGCGTCTCATGCTAGCCAGCTTCTTCGCGCCTTCGACGAGCTGAAGGCGGCGTGCCTCCAACGTCTCCGCGTCAGCGTCTTCTGGAATGGGCGCAGTCAGGTCTTGCAGTGCCGCGCCAAGTGGGTCATGCGCTCCTCCGCCGGGAGGCTCGTCATGACCGATGACGAGCACCTCGGTGACGGTGCTTCCGTCACTCTCGGCGCGAGGGAGCTGCTCATCGTAGGCCACCACGTTGGTGGGGAACGCGTCGAGCGACGCGGTGTCGGAGTCGACCAGCCTCGGGTCGGTGGAGCCTACAGACTCCAAGTCCACGGCAGGCTCGCCGGCGACGTGGAGTTGGTCGAGGAGGCCCGCGAGGAGGCTCTCGGGGCCGCCCGTGCCTGCGTCGGATGCAGGCTTGTCGGAGAGGCGAACCTCGCCGACAAGATCGGTGAGGCAGCTGGGTCGTCAGCGCAAACTCCGTGTGGCGTGCCGGGCTAGCTGTGCTTGCCAGGGAGGAAAAGGGTTCCCGTCCAGAGCAGGTCTCCGGACGACGATGCACCAGGCCCCACGATGGGCGCCAAATGTCTGGGGTTGGGTGCGACATATGCCAAAGGATGGCTTATCATGGTGGGGGCGAGTAGAGCGTCGCCGGTGCCTGTAAACGGGATAAGGCGAAGGCATGCACGCCGGCGAATCTTACCCAGCTTCGGGGCTCTCCGGGGAGATAATACCCCTACTGCTGCTCTGCAGGGTCTCCGCATGATCACTATGGCAAAGTGTTTACACGGTTGCTCCTTGAGCTGTTTCCTGGAGGTAGGAGAAGGCAAGGCTAGCTCTATCCTTCCTATATGACCTGGTCTAGTGCTAATGGATTCCAACCCTTTGCATGGATGCCCCAGGGGGTTTATATAGGCCTACCCCCGAGGGGTACAATGGTAATCTGGCTGGGCGTGGGCCTAGCCGTCAGTCTCTCTGGCCGCCGTCTTATCCACCGACTCTTGGGGCCCGCCGAATGGTGGGCCCCGCCGACTGGCTCGGTACGGAGCCGACAGGCCGCGTCCACCGCGGGCGGGTCTTGCCGGCTGTAGATTACTGTAGCCGTGCCTCTAATGATGCGGGCTCGGTCATGAGGTCATGACGACAGCTCGACCGTCTCGCGGGCGATCACTATGGCCTTTCCCTGTCGCGTCTGATTAATGGCGCGTGGGGCCCGCGGGAGGGGCCGGCCGACTCCCATCTAGGCCGACTGGTGGCGCTCTCACCATCTTTCGTACACCCGTCGACTGGTGGGACCCATCATCCCTGGGTCGTACCGGCAGGCCGTTGTGGGCATAGGATTCCGCCCTCTGGGGCTGCCGTCAGGGCCGACATGGCAATAGTGTCATGCCGCATGGAGATGTCTGCGGGTATGGCATACTGTAGCCACGCCTGCCCTTGGAAAAGGGGTGGGAGTGGACCTTACTATGTCCACTCCCCGTCCCGTCCCTCTTTATGAGGGCATGGGGGTTGTTGGCGTCGTGGGCCGACTCCCCAAGGCCGGCTTCTCTGGAAGTTGCCAGTCAAGAGTCGGCTTATCCTGAAGTCGTCCCTGGGACTCGGCCGCGAATGGGCAGTCGGCCGGCTCGCCGCCGACTCTCAGAAGGCGGCTCTTCGTCCTGGGGTCTCGAGGGGCGCAGTCTGCCTCAATGTCTTGAAAGGTTCTGGGCCTGGGTTAGCCTACCCGTGGCCCATTACTCCGACAATCACACGTATGATTAATCTCTATTGCAAGCATCCGCAACTACAACAAAAGTATTAAGGTAAACCTACCCATAGCATGAAACATGTGGATCCAAATCAGCCCCTTACGAAGCACAGCATAAACTAGGGTTTAAGCTTTTGTCACTCTAGCAACCGATCATCTACTTATTACTTTCCAATGCCTTCCTCTAGGCCCAAATAAGGGTGAAGTATTATGTAGTCGACGTTCACATAATACCACTAGAGGCTAGACAACATACATCTTATCAAAATATCAAACGAATACCAAATTCACATGACTACTAATAGCAAGACTTCTCCCTTGTCCTCAGGAACAAACGTAATTACTCACAGAGCATATTCATGTTCATAATCAGAGGGGTAATAATATGCATATAGGATCTGAACATATGATCTTCCACCAAATAAACCAACTAGCATCAACTACAAGGAGTAATCAACACTACTAGCAACCTACTAGCACCAATCCCGGATTTTGAGACAAGAATTGGATACAAGAGATGAACTAGGTTTTGGAGATGAGATAGTGCTGGTGAAGATGTTGATGGAGATTGCCCTCTCCCAATGAGAGGAGCATTGGTGATGATGATGGCGATGATTTCCCCCTCCCGGAGGGAAGTATCCCCGGCAGAACAGCTCTGCCGGAGCTCTAGATTGGTTCCGCCAAGGTTCCGCCTCGTGGCGGCGGAGTCTCGTCCCGAAAAGTTCCCCTTGATTTTTTCTCATCGAAAGACTTCATATAGGAGAAGATGGACGTCGGAGAGCCACCAGGGGGCCCACGAGGTAGGGGGGCGCATCCTAGTGGGTGGGGCGCCCCCCACCCTCGTGAGCAGGGTGTGGGCCCGCTGGCCTTCATCTTTGGCAAGGATTTTTCTTTATTTATTTTAAGATGTTCCATGGAGTTTCAGGACTTTTGGAGTTGCACAGAATAGGTCTCTAATATTTGCTCCTTTTCCAGCCGAGAATTCCAGCTGCCGGCATTCTCCCTCCTTATGTAAACCTTGTAAAATAAGAGAGAATAGCCATAAGTATTGTGACATAAAGTGAAATAACAATCCATAATGCAATAAATATCGATATAAAACAATGATGCAAAATGGACGTATCAAGGATGTTGTAGATGTGGTGGGTGACCGCCATGAACTTTGCCAGGGCCGGATACCCGAGGATGGCGTTGTACGGCAGGCGGATGTGTGCGACGTCGAAGTCGATGAGCTCAGTGCGGTAGTTGTCGCGTGTGCCAAAGGTGACAGGCAGGTGGACCTGCCCTATCAGTGTGGTGGATCCATCGGTCACTCCTGAGAAAGGTTTGGTAGGCTGGAGCTGCTCATATGGCACTTGGAGGTTGTTGAAGGTGTTGACAGACAGGACGTTGAGCCTTGCACCACCGTCGATGAGAGTCTTGGTAACCTGCACATCGCTGATGACTGGGGAACACAACATTGAGAGGACACCGGGTGGTGGATGCGCACTTGAGCTGATCTGCCGAGTCGAAAATGATGCCGCATTGGGACCACTTGAGCCGGTGTGCGGCCTCAAGCTTGGGGAGCACCGCGTTCACCTCGCGAGCGAACCGTTTGAAGATGCGCTGAGAGGCTGGGGCCTGTGAGCCGCCCAAGATGCAGGCGATTGCACGCGGCTCCTGGAAGCCCCCAGCCCCCTCGTCCTGATGATGGTCGTCGTTCCTTCTTGGCGGCAGTGGAGGAAGATCGGCGTTGCCTTGGGGGCGATCCTCACGAGGCTAGTCCCTCCAGGGCCCCTCGTGAGGATGGTCCTGCCAGCGGTCCTCACGAGGCCTGTCGCGCCATCCCTGGTGCGGGCCACGGTCGTCCCAGCGTCCACCTCCTCGTCCTCCTCCATGGCCGTAGCCCCGGTCGCTGCGCTAGGGGCGTCGACCGTAGCATTCCTCATGTAGGGCTCGGAGCTCTTGGCAGTTCTTGGATGACTCGGGCTGTTCAGGTTGTGGGTGTTTAGGTTGTGGAAGGCGTAGAACGGTCGGCTGTTCTTGGATCACTCGGGCTGATCTCTGCCCCGTTTGGTGTCAGGCTCCGCAGCTAGCACTACCGCTTCCTTGCGCTTCACATCCTTGGCCTCGGCTCTCTTCTCCTCTGTGCCTGCGGCTGGCAGCTCAAGGAGGGAAAGGCGCCCCTCCTCAGCTCTCGCGCACTTGGTCGCCAGGTTGAACAGCTCCTAAGACGTGCAGAGCTCCTCATGGATGGCAAGCTCTTCCTTCATCTTGACGTCACGGACGCCGTCGGAGAATGCGGAGATGATGGCCTCATCCATGACCTTGGGAATCTTGAGGCGGGTGCTGTTGAAGCGTTGGATGTACTTTTGGAGGGTCTCCCCTGGTTGTTGCTTGATGCGGCGCAGGTCAGTCGCGGCCGGCGGGCGGTCGCGAGTGCCCTGGAAGTTGGCGACGAAGCGATCGCGCATCTCGTCCCAGGAGGAGATCGAGTCGTGCTGCAGGTTCAGGAGCCAGGTGCGGGTCCCATCCTTGAGAGACATGGGAAACCAGTTCGCCATGACTTTCTCGTCGCCGTTGGCTGCTTCGATGCTCAGCTCGTAGAGCTGCAGGAACTCTGCGGGGTCGGCGGTGCTGTCGTAGCGAGGAGGCAGATCCGGCTTGAACTTGCCTGGCCAGGCGACGCTGCACAGCTGGGGGTGAAGGCGCGGCAGCCGTCCGTGGTTACTGGGGCCCGCCTTGGAGGTGGAGCTTGGTCTTGTCGAGGTCCGCGCGGCGCTGCTGCATGCGGCGCACGGTACAAATGAGGCGGCGCGGGAAGTGCGGGTGCAACATCTCGCGGCCGTGGGCTTTCTTGGCAGCTTCTCTCTTCGAACGCGAGCATTGGGCGTGGCGGATCACACCGCGGGGCCGCACGCCTTGGTGCCAAGGCGCCTTCTTTGGGCTGGGGTGGCGGAGGCGCGCCTCATGCCTCGTCGCCCGTGGCTTGCTGAGGGTGAGGTCGAGAGAGGGACGGCGCCGGAGAGCCCCCTACGGCGCGGACGAGCTCGGCGACGCGGTCAAGCCACTCCTCATAGAGGTCGTCGACTGGGCGGTAGCGCAGGAGCTCGTTTGCGGCGATGAGTGCGGCCCGCGCCTCCATGGGAGCGCGGTGTGCATGAGACGAAGAGCCGGCTGGGGCCAACGATGGAGTGGCGGTGCGGCCGTCCTGCCGCACCGAAGGATGCAGCCAAGACACTTGCTGCACGTTCCCCACCCGGCCGGTGGCAGCGTTGGTGGCAGGAGACGGAGAACGACGTGGTGGCCCGCCGATGGGAGCCGTCTGAGTGACGCGGGTAGTGAGGGCAGCCCGACGCTCAGCTCGAGCACTGCGAGCGTCCTCCATAGAGACGATGAAGCGAGGGAGAGACGAACTGATGGAAGGAGAGCTACGGCGCACCCCTACCTGGCGTGCCAAATGTCGGACGTGGGGTTCCGGCAAACCCTTAAGGTTCGAACACTGGGGTGCGCGCGAAGTCTTTTCCTCCCACCGATCTATTCCCTAACTCACTAAGATCTTGCAGACGAACTCGACGAACTCGCAACATGGAAAGACACAAGATTTATACTGGTTCGGGCCACCATTGTGGTGTAGTACCCTACCCCAGTGTGGTGGAGGTGGATTGCCTCTTGGGCTGATGATGAACAATACAATTGGAAGAACAACCTCCTGAGGTTGAGGTGTTCTTGTTCTTGGCTAACTTGTGTGGGTGAGAGTGATCTCAGATATCTCTCCTCCCTTCCTCCTCCTCCTCTATGGTGGTGGCTAGCCCTACTTATAGAGGCCCTGGTCCTCTTCCCAAATCTTGAGCGGGAAGGGAGCCAACAATGGCGGGAAAATTTAAAGGGGGACAACTAGTACAAGCTATCCTAACAAAAGTGGTCTTCGCCTGCCAAAGGCTCTGGTGGTGACGCCGTCTGGGGCTCCACGATGACCTCCATCTTGCCGTCCTTCTGGACTTGGTCTTGTGGCACCAAAATGGCAACCTTTGCCTGATGCCTCGGTACTCCTCGCCCGCGCTGGTTTCCTTAGCACCAAAGAGAAAACAAGGGCATTGTGCGTGCTGGTGCCCGCCTGGTGTCGATCGTCATGGCTTACGTCACAAGAGCCTCGTGAGGTTCGCCCGCCTTGATATCTCCGCTCCTCATGAGCCTACCTGACTAGGCCGCTCTGGAGGAGGTCTGGTGTCGTCCGCCTCGCAAGGCTTGGCCCCTCGCGTGGGTCTTGGATGCCTTGTTGATGACGGTGGGCCGTACGGCCTACTAGCTTAGCCATGTCGCGAGCCGCAGGCAGGCAAGTCTGGGGACCCCCATTTCTAGAACGCCGACAGGTGCCCGACCCCTTCATCCTAGAGCTCTCTCCAGGCATCGTCCATGGCACCATGGTGCACAGTAACAGGTAAGGAAGTGATGGCATCCCGCAGCGCCGAGTTCCTCGCCGCCCGCAACCGGACAGATGGTAAGGAAGCGATGGTATCTCGCCGTGCTGAGTTCATCGCCGCCTGCGGCCAGACAGTTAGATGGGAGGACTTTGAGGCTGCCAGGGCCGAATGGGTGGTGGATAGCAGAAGGAGCAGAAAAGGCAGAAAGCAGTCAAGAAAATAGAGTCCCGCCACCTCAGGAAAAAAGAGGCCGCATGCCGTGGTGAGGATAGCTTAGCGTAGATAGAAGCACGGTGGGCTGCCGCCTACAAGGCCGGGAAGGAGAACGCCGGCGTCTGGCCAGCATCCCCTGATGACAACATGTGAGAAGTAGTTTAAGTTTGTAGTATTAGAGCAAATTACTAGTAGTACTTTAAGTTTGTAGTATTAGCGTACAATGTCGGTAAGAGCATCCTTTGAGGGCTTTGAGCGTTGATTAGCATGTGTGCCCATGTGCGTTATTTTGCGTTAATCATGAGAATATCACAAAACACATGGTTTCAATGTTGTACACGTAGTTACCTGTGCGATGTTTCCTAATAAACCAGACGTTCGATTGACCGAAAATATCAACTACACGTGTACATTTTTTGGAGACGGAATCTGCCAACTATCTTTTTTCTCGCACACGAGTATTTTATGCGCTTCGTCTGTGTTGTGTGTTTCCCCCGCCCAAGTTTCAAGTTTCGTAGCAAAATTTTCAGTAGGCGCACAATTTCAATATTTATTCCTCCAACCACATCCCCACCCTTAGTATCCCCCACCTCGCGCCTCCTCCAACCGGCATCTCAAACTGTAATGCCCCGAGACCGTTGCACCAGGTGTCTTCCAGTTATTCGTTGTTGTTGCCTTGTCATTTGCTTGCGTGTTGCATCTTGCCATGTCATCATGTGCATTGCATGATCATGTTTTCAAAACTTGCATCCGTCCAGGTCTCCCCGTCCTCTCCGTTGCCCGTTCTGAGCCCAGACACACTTGCACGCGCCCGCGGCACATCCGAAATAGTATTTTATTAGTGTCCAAAAAATGTTATCATAATGGGTTGAAAGTTGGCATGCTGTGTTGTTATTTTGTTAGTAGGTCACCTGCCAAGTTTCATCGCATTCGGAATTCGTTTGATAGCCCAACCATTAAACTATAGCGGCATTATAGTGGGTCAAACGTCGAACGTTTCGGTCTCCGGAACATTCGCCGGACCGCTCTGCTTCTCTCTCTTCTTAGCCCATGGTCTCTCCACAACACACCTGCACGATCGGAGGGCTCCGGAAGCCCCCAAATCCCCCTAACCCTAAACCTACCATATATAACACCCCTCCCTTCCATTTTTGGCCTTCTCCCCCCCCCTCGAAGTCCGTGCCCCCAATAATTTTCCAGCCGCCTCCCACCTCCTCTCCTCGAATTCTGGCGCCGGCCAACCCATCAACTGCCACTTGGTACGGCCCAACTGGCCAGCCGCCGCGGGCCAGGAGCTCTCCACGTCTCCCGTAGCGCCACGTCGCCTCCCCAATGCCCACTTCGCCGCGGCCCTCAGAGCCCATGGGAGGCCCGCCTCGGGTCGGATCTGGGCCCGACCCCGCTGACTATGCCCGCTCCCGCTCGAGCCTCGTGCCGCTCGACCCCCGCCGCTTCACGCCTTGCCTCCTTCACCACCGGCGCGCGACGCCGCCTCCGCGTGCGACGAATTGCCGAACCACCAGGTCCACGCCGTCGCCGCCTGCCTTCCCTTCCCCATCTCTCTCACTCTCACCCATACCCTCTCTCCCCTCCGTAGATCCTTGTCGCCTCTTGGGGTCGCCATCGCAGCTGCCGGAGCTCGCCGGAGTCATGGACGCCGTCGGATCCGGCCTACTTTTGCTGCGCCGCCGACGGATCCGAGGTGCCCCGTCCCGGATCTGCCCGTTTTCCATGCGTCCTCGCCGTTTCTGTCATTGGGAAGCCTTGGGCCGCCTCATACCGATGTCGCCGGCGGCCAGGTACGGCGCCGCCATCCTCTGCTTCGGGCTGAAGCTCACCGGTGCCTGTTGACCCATAGCTCCAACGCGTTGGCCGGCCCAGCAACCAGATCTGCCGCCCTGCCTCTGCTCCACTGACCCGGACCATGGCCCATGGGCGAGACGCCCCCTCTCCTGTGCACTTTGGCCCAACAGTTTCGGCCCTTGGCTTATTTTTTTCCCTGCTGCGAATTTGTCTATTTTCCGGACAAACCAGTTTTACAGGAAGCCCACTAGACTTCATGCATATTATAACTCATCATTCGTGCATCGGTTTGAAATGAATTATATTTGAAATATGACTAGAATTTCATCTAGTTTAATAATATCCAACTTTCAATCATGTTTAAAATGATGTTTGCTTATATTTTGCCTATTGCCATGCTAAAATGCTTTATTTCATAATTTAATAACCGCAGCTCCAAACTTAACAAACTTTTTATGTAAATGGGGTAGAAAATGCCTAGTTTAACATGGTGCACTCATCTTGCATGTTCAACAACACTAAAATATGCTTTAGGACAGAACAGTACTAAATCTAATATATGCTCATGAGGATTTCTCCGCACTTGTTGCTTGTGGTTCCGGCCTCATTTAAACTTCCCTAGATATGTAGTTTTCATATGCTTCACCCCTTGCCATGCTAACCAACATTTAATTTTTTTGACTAATTAAATGGGAGAGAACTAAATAAATTATGTGGTGTTTCATCAATATGCAACTCGTTACATATTGAGCTCCACTTAATTTGTAGTGTTGGTTGTGCATATTGCCATGTCATGCCTCATTGAACCGGACATGCATCATACTTGGTTGTGCATTGTGCCATGTTTACGTGATGGTTGTTTACTATGTTGCTTGTTTCATTCCGGGTTGCTTCCCTCGTTAGCTTCAGTTTCGTTCCGGAGTTGTGACGGTCCATTCGACTATGTCCGTTTGTCTTCTTCATGGACTCGTTCTTCTTCCTTGCGGGATCTCAGGCAAGATGACCATACCTCGAAATCACTTCTATCTTTGCTTGCAGGTTGCTCGCTCTACTGCCATGCCGCGCTACCTACCACATGCTATATCATGCCTCCCATATTGTCATGTAAAGCCTCTAACCCACCTTTCCTAGCAAACCGTTGTTTGGCTATGTTACCGCTTTTGCTCAGGCCCTCTTATAGCGTTGCTAGTTGCAGGTGAAGATGAAGTTTGTTCCATGTTTGGAACATGGATATGTTGGGATATCACAATATACCTTATTTAATTAATGCATCTATATACTTGGTAAAGGGTGGAAGGCTCGGCATTATGCCTGGTGTTTTGTTCCACTCTTGCCGCCCTAGTTTCCGTCATACCAGTGTTATGTTCCTTGATTTTGTGTTCCTTACGCGGTTGGGTGTTATGGGAACCCCTTGACAGTTCACTTTGAATAAAACTCCTCCAGCAAGGCCCAACCTTGGTTTTACCATTTGCCTCACCACCACCTACTTTTCTCTTAGGAGTCGGGCTCCCGAGGGTCATCTTTATTTTAACCCCCCGGGCCAGTGCTTCTCTAAGTGTTGGTCCGAAACAGAGCCACTTGTAGCGCCACCTCGGGGAAATTTGAGGCTTGGTTTTAGTTGTACATAGTGTTCATCCGGTGTTGCCCTGAGAACGAGATATGTGCAGCTCCTCTCGGGATGTCGGCGCATCGGGCGGTGTTGCTGGTCTTGTTTTACCACTCTTGAAATGTCTTGTAACTGGGATTCCGAGTCTGATCGGGTCTTCCTGGGAGAAGGAATATCCTTCGTTGACCGTGAGAGCTTGTGATGGGCTAAGTTGGGATAGCCTTGCAGGGTTTGAACTTTCGAAAGACTTGCCCGCGGTTATGGGCATATGGGAATTTCTTAATGTCCGGTTGTAGAGAACTTGACACTTAACTTAATTAAATTGAATCAACCGCGTGTGTCCGGGAAGTGAACACAGTTCTTGTGTTATGCTTGAACGTAAGTAGTTTCAGGATCACTTCTAGTTTGTCGACCGTGCGTTTCTTCTTTTCTCACTCTCATTTGCGTATGTTAGCCACCATATATGCTAGTGCTTGCTACAGCTCCACCTCACTACCCTTTCCTACCCATAAGCTTAAATAGTCTTGATCTCGCGGGTGTGAGATTGCTGAGTCCTCGTGGCTCATAGATACTTCCAAACAGTTGCAGGTGCCGATGATACAAGTGCAGGTGGCGCAACCGAGCTCAAGTGGGAGGTCGATGAAGATATTGATCGTGGTTTTTGTTTCTTTTCCGGTTGATCAGTAGTGGTTCCCAGTTGGGACGATCGGGGATCTAGCATTTGGGGTTTTCTTCTTTTATTTTGGTTCCGTAGTCGGACCTTGATTGTAATATGGATGATGTATGTTTAACTTGTATTTGTGTGAAGTGGCGATTGTAAGCCAACTCTTTATCCCTTTCTTGTTCAGTACATGGGATTGTGTGAAGATTACCCCTCTTGTGGCAAACCTACCATGCGGCTATGCCTCTAAGTCGTGCTCCGCCACATGGGAGATATAGCCGCATTGTGGGTGTGACACAAACCGCTGCTGCCGCAACCACATCTACGTTCTGCTTGGATCCAGTCAGGTAACCCACCGATCTCTATCATGGCCCCGACCTGATTGGTTAAATGATGCCTGTGAAACATCCTCATGCCTCCAAATCCCCACCGACAGGAACTGATAGCGGTCCATGGCGCGATGGCCGCTATGCGTGCGCCGCCTCTGACATGGTGCAGGTTCTGGCCCAGATGAAGTGCCCCGGCGACTACCCCCCTAGGACTTAACACGTAAGATTTGACCAGCTAAATCTTACCAATACCACTTGCAAGATCTATGATTTGTACGGTTGATATATTAAGCATGTTCGTGCCTTGTGTATTTCAGTACTGCACACTTTGTGATGTTCAAATATTACCATGTCCAACTCAATTTCACCAATACCGGCAACAAACTTACAATACACTACTCATGATATCACTAGAGATGCTGCCCATTTGCTATTTTTAGTGGATGCTAACCCTGTTGTACTTAACATGCCTGTCCATGTACTTACGCAGGGTAATAATGGCCGATGCTATTGTTTGCTGTCGAGGTTAGCTGCATCCCATGTCTTTTAGTATTTCACATCATTTGTGCAATTGCGATTTAACTTCTACCATTTACTAGTTGCCTGTAGGTACACATGTTAGTTGCACTGATCCACGCTTCGACCCGGAGGAACAGATCGCATCCGCCATTGCAGACTTTGGGCGGGCTCTGGCCAAGATGACGTGCCCCAGCAACTACCTCTCAGGACTTACCAAGTATGTACTCACCAGTCAATCTTACCAATACCAGTTGCAATTAATGGCTATGTTCTGTACGGTCGATGTATTAAGCATGTTCTAGTAAACATGCCTAACACATTTTAGCTACTTTTCGTACCTTTTTATAGACATCTGGACCATTCTCTACTCTGGCAGCACCTGCCTTGTGATGTTTAACTATGCCAATTGCATTTTTATCAGTATCGGTTTCAATGTCTATTAAGCCTGTTGCAATTAACAGTTGAATCCATTTTTAAACAGTTGTATTTCAATGGCTACAAACTTACAAAACAAGACTTAGGATGTTGTTAAGCCTGTTGCAATTAACAGTTGTATCCATTTTTTAATCTGTCGATTTGCTACCATGCCACTCTCTGCAATGAAGATATACTAGAGATGCTGCACATTTGCTATTTTTGGTGGATGCTAACCCTATTGTACTTAACATGCATGTCCATGTACTTACGCAGGGTCATAACAGCCGATGCTATTGTTTACCGTCGAGGTTAGCTGCATCCCATGTCTTATAGTATTTCACATCATTTGTGCAATTGCAGTTTAACTTCTACCATTTACTGGTTGCCTGTAGGTACACATGTCAGTGGCACTGAAATACCCTTTGACTCGGAGGAATAACTCGCCTTCACCGCCGTTGACTTTGGGCAGGCTCTGGCCAAGATGAAGTGCCCCAGCAACTACCACTCAGGACTTACCAAGTATGTACTCACCAGTTCAATCTTACCAATACCAGTTGCAATTAATGGCTATGTTTTGTACGGTCGATCTATTAGGCATGTTGTAGTAAACATGCCTAACATGTTTTAGCTATTTTCCCTACCTTTTTATAGACAACTGGGCCATTATCTGCTCTGGCAGCACCTGTCCTATGATGTTTAACTCTCCCAATTGCATTTTTATCAGTACCGGTTTCAATGGCCATTAAGCCTATTGCAATTAATAGTTATATCCATTTTTAAAGAGTTGTATTTCAATGGCGATGAACTTACAAAACATGAATTAGGTTGTTCTTAAGCCTGTGGCAATTAATAGTTGTATCCATTTTTTAATCTTTCCCTTTGCTACTGTGCTACTCTTTCGCAATGAAGATATGACTACAGATGCTACCGTTTTATTACCATTTGCTATTTTTGGTGGATGTTAACCCTGTTGTAGTTAACATTGGCTTTCCATGTACTTACACATGGCTACAATGGGCGAGGCTGTTGTTTGCCGTCGAGGTTAGCTGGATCCCATGTCTTATACACCATCTATTCCTAAATATATGTATTTTTAGAGATTCCAATATAGACTACATAAGGAGGAAAGTGAGTGAATCTAGATTCTAATCTAAACTATATCTATAATTCATTATACATCCGTATGTAGTTCATATTGAAATCTCAAAAAAAATTACTTGTACTTAGGAACATAGGTAGTTGTATTTTACATCACTTGTGCAATCTCAGTTTAGCTTCTAACATTTACTGGTTGCTTGTAGGTACATATATGGGCGGTACTTATCCACGCTTCAATGCCTTTTGCATATGGGGCAATGAGATATTCATGAACAATCGTCAAGTGAGGAAACTAAGAAAGGTTGTTAGGCAAAAGAAACATGTGATTCTAATTAAGCTTGTACTGGGTACAAGCTGCCGACCCTCTTCCTGATCCTGGTGATCATCTTATCGGCTTCATCTGGATTGCTGGTGCATACGACATCCATCTTCTCCTTGCCGTGGAGGTCAACCTTCTTGAGGTACTTGGTGTAGTCGAGCTTCTTTCTGGGGACCTGAATGTCGTCGAACTCACTGGTCTGGTCAGACATCTCACCATGGGGACACTTGGCAGATGTTTCCTCTGCCATTTCCCTCCTCAAGTGATGGCGGGCTTGAGACAGAGATATTGTGGGGAGTTACTAGTTGAGATGGAGTGGCAATGATGTTTTCAGAATGGAGCAGCAATGGAAGTGGAGTTGGCTTTTTGTGGCGTGGTTTAGGTCATGGGGGAGGTGGTTGGAAACATGATCGCTGCGGTAGTGGGGGTAGTGGACATGTGCTCGCCGTTTCAGTTTGTCGTGGCAACCGCCGAGTGGCAGTACTCGCGGTTGTCTGGAGAAACAACACTTTTGTCTGCACCAATTTTAAAGCAATATTTAGTTGAAAGCAAACTACAATGCTTCAGTGACAGCGCATCTTGCTTCAACGTACCGGACTGCATTCTTCGGGGCCGCAGACTGCATCCCTTTTGTAATTTTTGCAGCTCCCTTCATTTTTTCAAGTATGAGCGGACTTCAGTTGTTTCCTAGTTGTGTGCCGGGGGCTTGGTGGTTTGGGCCATGAGAATGTGTTGGGCCCACTCGGGTGTAAGTCACATCCAGCCCAAGTAGGCCTTGCCTTGCTGTACGGGTGCTTTTGCTCTGTGTTGTGTGTATGCGGTAAAGTTTAGTCCCACCTCGCCCGCCGAGACCGCCTAGGACCAGTTTATAAGCCCCGACGAGGAAACCCTTTCGAACTCCTTTGGTTACTGGTTGCGCGCTTATACACGGCGCTCTGTGCACTACTTCCCCAAACCTGTGGGCCCTCGTGTGCCCGTCCCCATGCATCGTGCCTTAGAACGGACTCGCCTAATATGGGTGCAAACTTAGTATGAGACTGGCTGGGGTGTGGTTGCACCTGGGAGGTCAATTTTTTTCGTATTGCAAGCAATCTTTTCTTTTGAACTGCATGTAGTTGCGTTTTTCGTATGCACCATTTGTGCTACTTGTACCAATATTGCGGACTCCATTGAGTGTATTTACGGATTGCACTGTGTGCACTAAGTCTATGCCTTGTGTACTACACAAAAGTGCATCTCTTGTGCTTCTTCTAGGCACTCCCTGCAAGTACACACCTTGTGCACTGCCTGTATTTACTCTTGTGAATTGCATTCACCTTTCTTATTATGTGGGAGTAGCACTCGGAATTCTTAGTTCTTTGGTCTTCCCTATTTTCTTGGTAACATAGGTTTTATTAATTATACTTCTATTCTGGTGACGTAACTTCCATTAATATTTTCACCCTTTTGGTGTGCACTCTGTGGACTTTACTTCCGCGCTGCATACATCGACAAAGAGAACTTCATATCCTTTGCTTCTGTACTGCATTTTACTTTGTTATTCACTGACCGCTCAAAGCTGTTTCAAAATAGTTGTTGGAACAGTTTTGTTGAACGATGTTTTTGAATCTGTTTATATGTTTGTAGTATGTTTGTGTCACACATCAGATTTTTCAAACTTGTCTGAATACTATTCTAATACAAACTCAACAATGAAAACCTAGTAGTAGTGACATTGTTTTACTAAACAAGGAATCAATAGAAGAACACCAATTGTTTTAAGATCTTCATCATTTTTATGAAAGAAATTGAGAGAAAACACTCTTTCTAAAAATTGTCTTTTAGCTCTAAGCATAGCGGTTCTTTTCTTACTTTCATCCATAGGAATATGCAAAGCTTTAATTGATTCATCCATAGGAATATGCAAAGCTTTAATTGATTCATTCACATCATCCATAGGAATCAAATATTGTTCATAGATAGACTTGATCATAAACCCACAATTCATCGGATCTCGGCAAACACACCGCAAAAAGAATTACATCAAATAGATTTCCAAGAACATCGAGCAGAACTTTGTATTGAGATCCAAAGATAGAGAAGAAGCCATCTAGCTAATAACTATGGACCCGAAGGTCTGTGGTAAACTACTTACACATCATCGAAGAGGCTATGGTCGTGATGTATAAGCCCTCCGTGATCGAATCCCCCTCCGGTAGATCGCCGGAAAAGGTCCCCAGATGGGATCTCACAGGTACAGAAGGTTGAGGCGGTGGAAAAGTGGTTTCGTGGCTCCCCTCGATGTTTCCAGGGTATTAGAGTATATATAGGCGAAAGAAGTAGGTCGGTGGAGCTACGAGGGGCCCATGAGGGTGCGGGGCGCACCTGCCCCCTTGGCACGCCGCCCTGCCTCGTGGACGCCTCGTTGCTTCATTGACCTCCACTCCAACTCTCCTGGATTGTGTTTGTTCCAAAAAAGATCCTCGCAAAGGTTTCATTCCGTTTGATATTTCTTTTCCACGAAGCACTGAAATAGGCAAAAAAAACAACAATTTGCACTGGGCCTTCGGTTAATAGGTTTGTCCCAAAAATAATATAAAAGTGCATAATAAAGCCCATTAAACATCCAAAACAGATAATATAATAGCATCGAACAATCAAAAATGATAGATACATTGGAGACGTATCAGTGGGGAAGGGGGAAGGGGGGCGGGGGTAGGTATTTTGGCGGTAGGCCAATATTTTGGATATGTGGAGGGAAACTTTGCGCCCTGTGCCGCTGGACAATCCACTTTCAACGATTGTGTGCATCGCAAACGATTCTTCTGCTTTACACGCATGTGATGAGTTTGATAATTCAAATTTTGTGGAAATTTACCCGGGTACGTTATTGCATAATTTAACATAGCTTGCTAATTTGGGCACACAAAAGAGCGTACAACAGATAGACCACACTTACTCAGTCGAGCAATTTTAGTAATTACACAGAGCCAGTTGACCTAAACATTGCTCTAACAAAAGACCAGCATTAAAAACAAAGCCTAAGTACGCATAATTTTAACAAATCCGCCACCGCGTCGGCCTATGCATCGCCGGTGTGAGATGAGACGTCGATGACTTGTCCTAGCGACATGCCGCCATTGGTGGACTCCGCGTCCCCCCTGCTGAAGTTGATCGCGTCCTTGTCCTGGTCCTCCTCCTCGGCCTCGGCGTCGCCATCAAGGTTGTAGTACTCGTAGTAGTGGCTGGCCAGAGCTCGTGTTGGTACTACACCGTCGATTCCTTGACGGACAGACTTTTCTCTACCACGACCTCGGCCAATCGCAACTCCTCCTGGCGCTCCTCGATCTCCGCCGCCTCTTGCATCTCCATCTCCCGCTCGGCAAACTCATCAGGAAGAAGGTGCTCCATGGCCACCGCCGCCTTTTCGGACGTGGGTTGCATGTCGGATTCTATGGTGGCCTGGAATGTCTTGGCCTGTGCATCCTCGATCTTGGTGTGGATGGCTTCGACCCGGGCTAGGGCGACATCGGCAGCACGGACGGCAACTCGAGGGCTCTCGGTGTTTGTAGCCACCGTTGCAGCCACAGCTGCAGCCGTCTCGGCTACTGCAGCTGCTGTCGGCTGCAGCAGATGCCCTCTCGACGGAAGCGACCACGCTCAATGCGGATGCGGCGACACTCTCGGTGTAGGCGGCGGTGCTTGGGGGAACGCGAGCATCATACGGTCCTTCGCGAAGCGTTTCCACGGCGTCATCTTTGCAAGAAGGGGGTGCACGAATGGGGATCGGGATTCATGGATTCAGGGGTAGCCGACATTGGAGCACACGAGCCGGCGAAGCTTAAGGAGGAAGAGTTAAATAGACCCAGAAATTTTCATCACAAACGGTTCCTACAAAAACTATGTGCGATGTTCTAGATATTTTTTATTCTTGAAAGGCGAATCTGGACTAAAGTGGCAACGGATGGTGTTTTAAATGTACCAGAAAATTTGTAGTACTAATACAACTGTCATGTCAAATTTTGGAAAATTTCAGGGGTCATTTGACCTTTTAAGAAATTTAAGTGATTTTCTAGCCATTTAATGACTTTAATTCAAATTAGAACTAGATGTCCATGCAACGGCTAACCATAACGGTTTGAAAAATCATATTTGTGCACTAGTGTGCGATTTAATTCCATGTGGAGTAAATTTGAAGGAATTTTCAAACATATTGGTCTAATGGCTATGCCACAATTAAGCATGGAGTGCCATGGCATTTAAATTACAAAATATTTAAAAAATCAGAAACACATGAAACCTTGGTTGATGTAATGTCATGCCACGTGTATAATGTGTTAAAAAATTGGCATGTTTGACGAAAGTTTGGGCACACACACCTCACAAACCGGAGCAACTCACTAGAAGCCTGGTGGTTCCGAGAGGGAACAATGCATGTTTGATGACGAATGAGAGATAGCTTCCTCTTATGACCTTCAATATTTTTTCTATGTTTAACATGCACTACTACAACTGTCAAGTGAAAATTAGGAAAATTTTAGGGGCCATTTGATTTTTCAAGACATTTAAGTTATTTTCTTGCCATTTAATGACCGTAATTCAAATTTGAACTACATCTACATGCAACGCTTAACCATAACGGTTTGAAAAATCATATTTGTGTACTTGTGTGCGAGTTAATTCTATGTGCAGTAAATTAGAAGGAATTTTCCAACATATTGGTCTCATGACATTGACACATGCATATATGTATGCATGGAGTGCCATGGCATTTTAATTCCAAAAATTAAAAAATGATTAGAAAAACATGAAACCTTGCTTCATGTAATGTCATGCCACCGAGATGATGTGGTAAAGAAATTGGCATGTTTGATGAAAGTTTGGATACACACCCCTCACAAACTGGAGCAATTGACTAGAAGGCTAGTGCTTACGAGGGGGAACAATGCATCTTTGACGACGAACGGGAGATAGCTTCCCCTTATGGCCTTAAATTTTTCTCTACGTTTATAACATGCACTAATACAAGTGTCATGTGAAAATTTGGAAAATTTCAGGGGTCATTTAACCTTTTAAAGACATTTAAGTGATTTTCTTGCCATTTAATGACTGTAATTCAAATTTGAACTAAGTCTACATGCAATGCCTAACCATAATGGTTTGAAAAATCATATTTGTGTACTTGTGTGCGAGTTAATTCCATGTGCAGTAAATTAGAAGGAATTTTCAAACATATTGTTCTGACGGCATGGACACATGCATGGAGTGCCATGGCATTTTAATTCCAAAAAATTAAAAATTGATCAGAAAAACATGAAACCTTGCTTGATGTAATGTCATGCCACCAAGATGATGTGGTAAAAAAATTGTCCTGTCTGACGAAAGTTTGGACACCCCCCCACAAACCGGAGCAACTCACTAGAAGGCTCATGGTTCCGAGAGGGAACAATGCTTGTTTGATGACGAACGGGAGATAACTTCCGCTTACGGCTTTCAAATATTTTTGTACATTTAACATGCACTAATACAATAGTCATGTGAAAATTTGGAAAATTTCAGGGGTCATTTGACATTTTAAAGACATTTGAGTGATTTTCTAACCATTTAATGACCGTAATTCAAATAAGAACTACATCTACATGCAATGGCTAACCATAACGGTTTGAAAAATCATATTTGTGTACTTGTGTGTGAGTTAATTCCATGTGCAGTAAATTAGAAGGAATTTTCAAACATAATGGTCTCACGGCATGGACACATGCACGGAGTGCCATGGCATTTTAATTCCAAAAAATTAAAAAATGATCAGAAAAACACGAAACCATGCTTAATGTAATGTCATGCCACCAAGATGATGTGGTAAAAAATTGGCCTGTTTGACGAAAGTTTGGACACACCCCCCTCACAAACCGAAGAAAATCACTACAAGGCTCGTGGTTCCGAGAGGGAACAATGCATGTTTGATGACAAACGGGTGATAGCTTCCTCTTATGGCCTTCAATTTTTTCTACATTTAATGTGCACTAATACAACTGTCATGTGAAAATTTGGAAAATTTCAGGGGTCATTTGACCTTTTAAAGACATTTAAGTGATTTTCTAGCCATTTAATGATCGTAATTCAAATTTGAACTACATCTACATGCAATGGCTAACCATAACGGTTTGAAAATCATATTTGTGTACTTGTGTGCGAGATAATTTCATGTACAGTAAATTATAAGTAATTTTCAAACATATCGGTCTCACGGCATGGGCACATGCATGGAGTGCCATGGCATTCTAATTCCAAAAAATTAAAAAATGATCAGAAAAACATGAAACCTTGC
Organism: Triticum urartu; assembly: GCF_003073215.2. NCBI lineage: Eukaryota > Viridiplantae > Streptophyta > Magnoliopsida > Poales > Poaceae > Triticum > Triticum urartu. The sequence continues at coordinate 321,853,728 of NC_053024.1, read as the reverse complement.
TTTATGTAATGTCTTGCCACCAAGATGACATGGTAAAAAAATTGGCCTGTTTGATGAATGTTTGGACACACACCCCTCACAAACCGGAGCAACTCACTAGAAGGCTCATGGTTCCGAGAGCGAACAATGCATGTTTGATGACGAACAAGAGATAGCTTCCTCTTACGGCCTTCAATTTTTTTCTACATTTAACATGCACTAATACAACTGTCATGTTAAAATTTGGAAAATTCTAGGGGTCATTTGACCTTTAAAAGACATTTAACTGATTTTCTAGCCATTTAATGATTGTAATTCAAATTTGAACTACTTCTACATGAAACGGCTAACCATAACGGTTCGAAAAATCATATTTTGTGTACTTATATGCAAGTTAAAAAATCATCAGACAATGTAAATATCTGGTGTTCAAAAAAGAAAATGTAAAGAACTGGCAAGAAAACCGGCCCCACACGATTGGCACTCTATTTCGCGGCTCGTGGTTTTGGTTGGTGAGTGGCGGGGGTCATTAATCAGACACGGTTCTGTATTGGAAACCGTCACCTATTATGTTCACACACGGATTTTTCTGCGGGAATCGTGTGTAATTCAAACTACAGTACTCTTAAATTCCAGCGACCGGCGTGTGTATTGTTGTCGGTGTCAAAATCGGTCGATCTCAGGTAGGGGGTCCTGAACTGTGCGTCTAAGGATCGAAGGTAAAAGGAGAAAAAGGGGACACGATGTTTACCAAGGTTCGGGCCCTCTTAATGGAGGTAATACCCCATTTCCCGCTTGATTGATGTTGATGCTCTAGGGGTTACAAGAGTTGATCTACCTCGAGATCGTATGTGACGCCCTAAGATCGACGCTCTAGAAGACTTCCAGCTATTCCGAGTTTCACCATGTGACTTGTTAGTTTGTTCCATTCTTCATATGTTTTTGCATTGCATCATGTCATCATGCCATCATGTCATTTAATTTTTAAAACTCAACTAAATAAATTGCCTAGATCTTTTGATCTATTTAAACAAAGGGAACTCACGTGGTGATTTCTCTTTATAACATATCCTCCAATAATTTGGAGCTATTATAAATATTCCATTAGTTTGGAATTAACCGGAACACACTTGCAAAATAATTCCCATGCCTATTCCACTTCGAGTTTGACCGTCAAATCTTGTCCACAATTCTTATCTCTTTTATCGAGGTTCCTCCAAAAAATCCATGTTTCCTCCTATTCTCGTGATGAAAGAATTTTTCATCTCTTCGTTGCTCTCAAGCAAGAAATTGATTTTGTTAGTGGCAGAATTTCACCTCAGTTTTGAGATATTTTCCATGAGCCCACTACGAGCTTATTTGTTTCATTATTGCTTTTTCCAACAACTCCATTCTAACCTTCTTGGAAGGGTGCTCTCCTAGTTCATTGGTGGCAGAAGCTGTTTTTTTCTTCTCCATTCTATGATTCCAATGATATATCTTCTATTCTTCCTTCCGGAGGCGTTGTGATGTTGCACGCTTTGACCCATCATCCCATTTTTTTCAAAGATCATATTCTTTCTTTTTCTTATACATTCAACTGGAGTGTCATGTCCTCCATTTAAGTTCTCTCATCTTATCTAGTTTTGCCTCCCTTCTCAACCGGAGTGCGGTCTGAAATCTTTCTTACCCCTCATGCCATTCTTTCAATAGTTCCGGACGCAGTGTGTTGTTGATTTCATTAAGCATCCTCTCATCTTGTCAAGTTCATGATTCTAGTTCCTTGCAATTTCAGTAGATGTGCTATCCAAATTATATCATTCTTATTCCTTCTCTATCTTGTTTTAACTGGAGTGTTGTGTTTGTCATTCCTCTTATAACTGGAGTCTCATCCAAGTGCTTTCATTTTGCCAAGTTCATATTCTATACCATCCATTTCAAACCGGAGCGTTGTCGTAATTGATCTTTATCGTTCCTTGTACATCTCATTTCAACCGGAGTGCTTGCATGTACTTCTTATCCATTTTTCTCGTCATTCATAGCTTTGCAAACTCCAAGGTTCACATGTTGTTCCTTGTTTCTCCTTTCTACCAGTGGGCTTTCATATTCTTTTTGGTCCGTTAATCTCCTGTTTCATGCCCTTCAACATACAAGGTTCTCGCAATGTTCCTTGTTCCTCTTTTATAACGGAGTGTTTTCAACTTCTTGCATCTTTGTTGGATTCCTTCTTTCAATTTGTTTAACCTCTCAAGGTTCGTTGGTTTCACTCTTTTGTCAAAGAAGCAACTTGTTTCACCTCTTCCCCTTTCGTTTCTCTCTGGTGCCATCCTTAGATCTCGGGATGAGATCTCTTATAAGTGGAGGAGTGTTGTGACGCCCCGAGATCGACGTTCCACAAGGCTTCCAGCTATTTTGAGTTTCACCGTGGGACTTGTTTGTTTGTTCCATTATTCATTTTTTTTGCATTGCATCATGTCATCATGCCATCATGTTATTTAATTTTTAAAACTCAACTAAATAAATTGCATAGATCTTTTGATCTATTTAAACCGAGGAAACTCACATGGTGATTTCTCTTTATAACATATCCTCCAATTATTATGGTGCTATTATAAACACTCCATTACATTGGAATTAACCAGAACACACTTGCAAAATAATTCCCATGCCTATTCCACTTCGAGTTTGACCCTCAAATCTTGTCCACAATTCTTATCACATTTATTGAGGTTCCTCCCAAAAATCCTTATCATTTTGGGGCTCCTCTAAATATTGTCCTAGTTCGAACCATTCGAATTTATATTCAAATGGATTTGAATTTAAATCTTTCAATCAGGCAACTTGTATTTTTCTTGGATCAACCTCCTTTTTATGAGTCCAAGAAAATTGGTGTCCTGCTCTAATTCCTCTCATATCTCTCTCTACATTTCTTACTTCTCTGTTTATTTGTTAATCAGGGGGAATAGACTATGGGAAGAGAGAGAGAGAGAGAGAGAGAGAGAGTGCAGGGCCTCAGCCTAGCCGTGCAGCCCAGATGCACCGAGGCCCAACCGCCCCAGCTATTCCTAACCCTAGGCCGATCGATCCCCTCCTCTCCCTCTCGTTTTCCCCTCGCGGCGCCAGGAGACAGCGAGCGCTGCCTCGCTCGATCCCCTCATCTTGCCCCTTGCCTCGTCCTCTTCCGTGGCTGCAGAAGCCTGCCGTGAGCTTGCCGCCGTGGAGCTACGCTGTCCATGGCCACCGCCTGCTCGCCATGGCCTCATGCCACGGAGCAGTCGCTGCCGGCGTCCACCTCCTCGCCCATGCCTCCCCACCGCTCTCCTGTGCACCACCTCACACGCAACCCCGCCGCCAACGAGCCTCGCATTCGGCCTCCTTCCATGGCCACGCCATATTCGCCGCCCCTCGAGCTCCAGCCTCACCCGAACTTCGCTGACCTCCTGCGATGCCCTCGCCTCAACCGGCGCCACCAGCCTCACCAGAGCCCCGCGCCACCAGCCTCACCAGAGCCCCGCGCCTCTGCCTGTCCTCTGCTCCCGCCTCCACGCCTCCACCTTGCTGCGTCGCCAGAACATCCCGCTTCTAGCACCACCGAACCCCTCCGTCTTGTGTCGTCCCCGCCGTCCACAAACAGCAGAAGCTCCAGCCTCCACACTGTCCTCCTCGAGCTACTCGGCTCCCTCCACCGGAGCGACCAACTCTGGCTACCTCCTTTGCCTCTCACCTACTCGAGCAGGAATGCCGTGCCCTGCTTCACGTCTGCCCAGGGATGAGCGCGTGCGGGCGTTGACTGTGCTCGGGTCTGCCTCGACCCGTCCAACGCGCGTCGCCGAGCTGCCCTGCCTCATTCGACCACCACAACGGCACCAAGTTCCACCACCAATGACCATTTTGGGATTCACCAAGTACCCCACTGGCAAGACCGATGCCTGAACGACTTCATACCGAAACAGCAAGATCCTCTCCGATAAGTGTATGACTACACGGTGACGTGTCAAGTACCTCTACCGCCGTCTCCGGCATCGCCAAGTCCAGTGTAACACCAAGTACCTCTACCGACGGCCCTAAACATCTACGAACATGTACGACTACCATTTCCCAAAGAACCACGGGGGACACCCGTCGTGAACGACTACCATCACCATGGAACTGACATGTTCGCGAGTACGACTACTTCCAACTACGACCCGTGAATGACTAGTTCCACTACGACCGCCCCGAGAACGTGTGCTTCCTCTACATTGCACCGAACCCGAACCGTCCTGTATGCACGTTTCGAAGGTATAACCGCCGAGACGACCGTCCGTGAACGAAAGCTTATGTTGTATGAGATTCATGTTTAGATGTTGTATCCTCCCGTGTACGTTAATTGTTCCCTCGTTTGGCACCGTCTTCGACATGCGGGAACCCGGTATCCGGAAGAACCCCACCATCTCTTGCGTGTTCCATACATCCACACACTTCTCTTTTGCATTAGTATCTCAATCGATTTAGTGGAACCGATATGTTGCCGTGGCATCATTTCTGGATTCGCGGCCATGGTACCGCTTTTTCATTCCGTCATGGCGATTAAATACTTCATATCATGTTCACGTGAACTTTTAACAAAAATTACATAGAACTTGTATGTCATCCGCATCATGCTAACAACTTTAAAAATATTTAAATTGTTGTTTGCATTAAATTGCTAAATGCATATGGGGATTTACCGGAATTGTTATTTGTTTTTCTGGCCGCATTTAAACTTGCCCAAATGTGTAGTTTGCTTATGCTTCTCCTCTTGCCATGTTAAGAACATTTAATATTGTTGGGTACTTAAATGGGAGAGAACTAAATAAATGCATGTGGTGTTTCATCGATATGCAACTTGTTGCATATTGAGCTGCACTTAATTTGTAGTATTGTTTGTTGCGCTTTGCCATGCCATGCTATTTAATCGGACATGCATCATACTTGTTTGTGCATCATGCCATGGTTATATTAGTGTGTTTACCATGTTGCTTGCTTATTTCTGGTTTGCTTCTCTCGTTAGCTTTGGTTTCGTTCTGGACTTGTGAGGATTCGTTCGACTATGTCTGTTTATCCTATAATGCCAAGTCAAGCCTTTAACCCACCTTCCTAGCAAACCATTGTTTGGCTATGTTACTGCTTTGCTCAGCCCCTCTTATAGCATTGCTAGTTGCAGGTGCCATGTAGGTTGTTCCCTGTTGGAACATGGATATGTTGAGATATCACATTATCTCTTATTTGATTAATGCATGTATACACTTGGCAAAGGGTGGAAGGCTCGACCTTATGCCTGGTGTTTTGTTCCGCTCTTGCCGCCCTAGTTTCCGTCATACCGGTGTTATGCTCCTTGATTCTGTGTTCCTAACGCGGTTGGGATTATGGGACCTGTCGTGGTTCTGAGTCTGACAGTAGAATGGGGAGGGTAGGGATGTAGAGGCAAGATCCTAGCTATGGAGGAGTTGTACACGCAAGTTTTACGAGTTCAGGCCCTTCTCAAAGGAAGTAATAGCCCTACGTCTCGGAGCCCGGAGGTGGTCGACTGGATTATATGCATGTGTGTTGCAGGGGGTGCGAACCTTTGTCCCTGAGGAGGGGGTGGCTTATATAGAGTTTGCCAGACCCCTCTCCCCTCAGTTACAAAGGGTTTAAGGTACATAAAGATGGAGACATTACTGGTAACGCCTGTATTTAGGTGCTATAAATGACAATTAAGACTACAAGTAAATGCTCGACCGTTGTTTGTACAGAGTGACTTTAGCTATTCTGCCCATCCAGTGACTTTTGTGACGGTCGAGTGACATTGATTCTTCCGAGTGGAACGTCTATGGTCCAGTGGATGATGGTACTCTTTGAATGATCCTGACTTTAGGGTGCTGTCCTAGGGGAGGATGTCTAGGTTAGGCCCATGACCCTACCCTAGGTACATAGCTTCATCATTAGCCCCTGAATGGTTCAGGGTTCGAGTGGAGAAGGAGTTGATAACCCCTCCGATTCAGCTTTTGTGCTTTGAGAATATCTCACCCAGGGGTCGAATGAACCTTCACGATGGCTTCAACTACTTGTTTAGTCGCCTTAATCCATTCTTGGTTTTGTCGAGTGAACTTTCGTTGTTATGTTTCGAGTGTTGATATGGAACAAATCTTCCGTCTGGCGGGTTGTTCTGTCGTCTGCGTATTTCATGGGATTCAAATTTTGGGAAGCGCGCCGGGCGGGGGAGGCCGCGGTAATTGGGACGGATTAGGCAGGTCGCCTCGATCCCCGGGACACCTTTTTTGCCACATATCGCGCGCGCGACTGTTGCAGGATTTGATAACATCGTCTGAGCCTACAAGTCAGTCACTCGGAAGTGTCCGTATATAAGGCATCGGACCGGAGCTTTTGAACAGTGCGCCCTCATTCCCCTTCCTCTTCCTCAGATTTCTCCGCTGCACCTACTTCTGCTCTCGGCACCGTAGCTCCGCTCGGACTTGATACGCTGCCATGGGGAAGGAGAAGACGGTGGCTTTGGAGCGTGCACAGAAGGCGACGGCGAAGGCGAAAGGGAAGAGGACCAGCCGGGGTGGATCTTCGTCGAGGTCCGGCCTGCCGCCTGGCTGGATCTAGGGCGAATGGATCCGCTCGATGATCAGCCAGGATGACATCGATTATCTGGTTGAGGGGGGACTGATCCCCCACGAATCGACGTGGCTCCTGGGGAACGAGAATGAGCCACAGCTGCAGGAGGGTGATTGCGTTCTCCTCGCCACTCATGTTGACCGCGGGTTTTCTTTGCCTCCCCACCCTTTCTTTCATGGTTTCTTGAACTTCTTCGGGGCTCAACTCCACCACTTAACTCCAAACACCATCGTGTACCTTGCTGCTTTCGTGTCCATGTGCGAGAATTTCTTGGGCTGCCGACCGCACTAGGGTCTCTTCAAGCACATATTCACATGTCGCTCCTAGACGGTCAAGAAGGCCAACCCGAGTGACAAGAGGACGCATGTGATACATATGTGCGGGGGTCTTGGAATCCAAATGAGGAACAAGAGCACCTTCCCAGCTATGATCCTACCCGACTCGGTCCGGGGCTGGCAGTCGACCAGGTTTTACTGTAAGGACCAGCCGACCCTGGGTCAGTCGACTGGACTTCCTCCCTTTTCCATGGCTCGAGTGGAGAAGCCCTCCTCCTAGAAAGTGATTCCGAAAGAGAAAGCGCAGGTGAAGGTGTTGGTCGAGCGAGTCGTCCAACTTGTCCACGATGGAGTGACTAGTATGGACCTGCTGGAGGTCTTCCTCAGTCGACGCATCCAACCACTCTAAGATCATGACCATCCGATGTGGATGTACTCGGGACTTGAGGATTCCACTCGGATCCACCCGAAGGATGTTAGTGAGGACACAATGGAGAAGTGGCTGAGAGGTATTACCGCCAACAAGGATAACCCCCGGGGGTCCAGGAGGGTGGTTCCATTCGACCATTCACGCCACCCGGAAAAGGTACGATTCTGCATTGTCGAGTGTCTTCTTGATTTATTATGTAACATATTGTTGATGGTCGACTGTCTTTCTTTTGTTCATTGTCTTTTCAGGCTCTTACTGATATGTACTCGATGCCTAATGGAGTGCAGGCGCAAAATGTCGAGGAAGGGGCGAGCGGGGGTGAGAGTGGCGAGTGGCACTCGGATGTAGAGGAGGACGAGGAGAGCGACGACCCGAGTGACGAAGAAGAGGTCGACTCGCTTCCTCGCAGGGAAAGGAGGTCCAAGCACGCTCACGACCCGGCAAACACCCCTGACTTGGTGGCCACACCGACTAGGCAGTCTTCAAAGCGCCCTCGGACGTTTTCTCCGGTGCCGACTGAGAAGGGACCGAAACAGCTCAAGACTGCGCCGCCTCCTGCGCCGAAACTATTGAAGGCCACATCCTCCAAACCACCGAAGGATTTGTCTAGAATCAAACTGACCATTCCCACCATCTCCGGGTAATCATCTGACCCGCTCTTTTGGTCGACTCGAGCAACAGAGCTTAACAGACTGAAAGTTGACATTTGCAGTGCTGCTACCTTTGGAACTTCTTCCTGCCAATACCGAGACGAGGAAATGGAAGACGCGGTTACCTCCAACCCAGGTAATATTCTCGTGATCTTGTTCTTGATTATTTGGTCGATCAAATTCTGGCGATTCACTTGGGGTCGACTGATTTATTTGCAGCCCCACCCAACTTTATCGAGCTTCCGGATGATGATGAAGATGTGGCTCCGAGGCCCAGAAAGAACAAAAAAGTAGCGGCTAGCAAGACATCTCAGCCGGGACTGACGACGAAACCAACTGTCCAACAACCTGAAGATGCAGGTGGGGCTTCTGTGACTTTTGTTGTCCCATTGTCGAGTGAGCACCCTGCACCGTCGATTGTACCAGTGTTTCCTTCAGCCGCCCAACCCCATGCCTTGGAGCTCCAAGCTGCCGCATCTGGGCCGTCTGCCCCTTTCTTCACCAACTATCACGTTCCGGAAAGCCAGTCGGACGCCGCCACGGAGGCTATCCACCAGCCTAACATGATGATGGAGCGGATGAAGACGGTGCACGAGCACAACCAGGCCGCTTACGATGCCAGCGCGGCTCTTTGGGCCAATGTCCATGTAAGTTGGCTTTCGACTGACCTTGTTCTAGGATATGCTACCTGAAATATTTTCTTTCATACAATATCTTATTGTTTGCGTCGAAACTGGACACCCACTGGGTGTTTTGTTGTTTTTAGTATTTGCGCTCTGTCACTCGGCCTGGGCGAGTGAGATCTGAACCGGTGGGGGCACGCTATGTGCACCCACTAGCTGTAGTCCCCGAGACTGCAGTCGACTGTGGGCAGTCGACTGGGTTTGAGTACTTTTCACTTTCCTTTCTTCCAGTCGACCCAGTTGGATCTGAACCAATGGGGGCACGTCAAGTGCACCCACTGGGTGTAGTCCCCGAGATCGCGGTCGACTGCTGGCAGTCGGCCGGGGTCTAAATAGTTCTTCTCTCTTTTTTTACTCGACCCGGGCGGACCAGTTGAGTGGGGTCTGAATCAGTGGGGGCACGCCAAGTGCACCCGCTGGGTGTAGTCCCCGAGACCGCGGTCGACTACGGGCAGTCGGCTGGGGTCTGAGCAAACTTTTAAGTTTTCTTCACTAGGAAGTAAATAATCTTTGATCTTGTCGATTGACATGTCTTTTAGCTTCTGTAGAAATCTTCTACTCTCATTTCTAAGTTCGCCGAATTTGAGGAGAAGCAGAGGCAACTTAACCTTGACTTGGAGCTGGCCAAACAAATGTTGAAGAAAGCTCAAGATGAAGCTGCTGGTATGGAAGGTAACTGCCTGTCGACTGTTCACATCGATCGTCCTTTTTAAAATATTTCCTCGATCTCTTGTTTGATCTGAATGCTTATCTTGCAGAGAAAATGAGGTTGGCTTTGGAAAAGAAGGACTTGGACCTTGCGGCTGCGTAGAGGGAGGCTCAAGATAGGACTGCTCTTGCAGACCAGAAGCTGGCTTCGGTCGGAGTGCTGGAAGAAGAAGTAAGCAAGCTGAAGTCCTCTCTCACTGAATCCAACCGAGAGGTAACTTGTCTGAAGAAGGATAATATGGCTCTCAATGAGAAGCTGGAATCCGCGACTCGCAAGAGAAATGACGTGGAAGCTTATCTGAGAACTCTTGCCAAGAAGCTCTATCTTATGCTGGAAGGTACTCCTTTTAATCTGACTGTTTTACTGCTTGCGAGTTAATCATGTCCAGTCGACTCACTAACTCTTTGACTGCAGAATTCTGCCAAAACATTGACGAGGAAAATGGATGGGTCGAGACGGGTTTAGACCCTATCGTTTCTCCAGTCGGCGACGAGGCTGCCATGAATGTGCTTCGGCTGGAATCCCGTGTCGCCAGCGTCACAAGTTACCTCGCTCGTCTGATGGTGGCAGTTTCACGGATCGACTCCTCACTCTGGCCAAGGGCGACGCTTCAAAATGACCTCGAATCTCTGATGACTCGGCTCAACGAGGTTCCTAGTCAAGTGCAATAGTGGAAGAAGTCCTCTGCCCGGTGTGGTGCTGATGTGGCATTGTCCTTGGTAAGAGTCCACTGCAAAGAAGCTCGCGAAGACAAGCGGGCGGCGATCAAGGTCGCCAACACCAAAAGGCACGATTTCCAGTCCTTTATGGAGACTTTCATAGCTGCCGCCACTCGGATTGCAGATGGAATCGACTTGGACGAATTCGTTGAACCTGCCAGCCCTCCTCCGGCCGAATGAACAAACTTTGAGATTTAAACTTGCCTTAAATTTGCCTCGGGATGCCGAGTGGTTGCTGCAACCATTAAACTCCTTTGAGCTTGATGCTCGAATACTTTTGATCCGTCACCTGGAATTTTTTGGATCTATCTGAACTTGGTTTATTTCTGAATATGTTTGTATTTGCCTTCGCATGGAATTTGTTCTTTGGGATGTTGCCCTGAAGTGGAGAGTTCAATCGACTTGTGCCTCCTCGTCCCTGTGGGGAGGGATGGGGCGCACGTTGTATTTGTGGCGTAGCTCGGTGAAGATGGCCGCAGTCAACCCGCACCTCGTCGTCCTTCTGGATGGGGATGGAGCGTACGTTGTACTTGTGGTGTAGCTCGGAGTAGAAGGCCGCGGTCCACCTGCACCTCGTCGTCCTTGCGGATGGGGATGGAGCGTACGTTGTACCTGTGGCGTAGCTCCGATTTTACAAACTTAGGCGAGTACTGGACTGCAGCTAAGCCCCTGAGCGGAAGGGCTGCTCAACACTCGGTAGGATTTTTTTAAAGCTTAGGCGAGTATTGGACTACATCTAAGCCCCCGAGTGAGAGGGTTGCTCACCACTCGGTAGAATTTTTTAAAAAACTTAGGAGAGTACTGGACTGCAGCTAAGCCCCTGAGCGAAAGGGTTGCTCACCACTCGGTAGGATTTTTTAAACATAGCCGGGTACTGGACTGCATCTAAGCCCCCAAGCGGGAGGGTTGCTCACCACTCGGTAGGATTTTTTTTAAACATAGGTGAGTACTGGACTGCAACTAAGCCCCCGAGCGGGAGGGTTGCTCACCACTCGGTAGTATTTTTTTTAACTTAGGCGAGTACTGGACTGCAGCTAAGCCCCCAAGCGGGAGGGTTGCTCACCACTCGGTAGGGTTTTAAACTTAGGCGAGTACTGGACTGCAGCTAAGCCCCCGAGTGGGAGGGTTGCTCACCACTCGGTAGGATTTTACAAACTTAGGCGAGTACTGGACTGCAGCTAAGCCCCCGAGTGAGAGGGTTGCTCACCACTCGGTAGGATTTTAAAAACTTAGGAGAGTACTAGACTCCAGCTAAGCCCCCGAGTGAGAGGGTTGCTCACCACTCGGTAGGATTTTAAACTTAGGCGAGTACTATACTGCCGCTAAGCCCCCGAGTGGGAGGGTTGCTCACCACTCGGTAGGATTTTACAAACAAAGGCGAGTACTCGACTGCAGCTCAGCCCCCGAGTGAGAGGGTTGCTCACCACTCAGTAGGATTTTTTTTAAACTTAGGCGAGTATTGGACTGCAGCTAAGCCTCCGAGTGGGAGGGTTGCTCACCACTCGATAGGATTTTTTAAACTTAGTCGAGTAATGGACTGCAGCTAAGCCTCCGAGTTGGAGGGTTGCTCACCACTCGATAGCATTTTTTGAACTTAGGAGAAACGGATTCGCAGCTAAGCCCCCGAGTGAGAGGCTTGCTCACCACTCGGTAGAACAGCTTTAGCCCCATAGACCAACAAGAATGGAGTTCGACCAGTCGACCGATTGGGAGTTGTCCTCAATCCCCAGAGAACTGATGGAAGTTCATCAACCTAGGCACCTTTGAGAATTAGGTTGTTTGCTCTTTCCGCTTGTCCATTCGACTTGGGATGGGCGACTAATGCATAGTCGACTCATGTGCCTTGTGAGGCGCAGAAGGTTCTGAACTCATCAAAATTGAAGTTCGATCCGTTGTCAGTGATGATGCTGTGCGGAACTCCATATCTGAATATCAACTCTCTGATGAAGCTGACATCAGTATTAGCTTCAAGATTCTAATAGGCTTGGCTTCGATCCATTTGGTAAACTTGTCGACTACTACAAGCACGTGAGTGAAGCCACTCCTACCAGTCATCAGTGGACCAACCATGTCCAATCCCCAAACACCAAAGGGCCAGACGAGTGGAATGGTCTTCAGGGCTGATGCAGGTTTGTGCAACATATTGGAGTAGAACTGGCAACCTTCACATCTGTGGACTATATCTTTCGCCATTTCATTTGCTCGTGGCCAATAAAATCCAGCTCGGTATGCTTTAGCCACAATGGTCCGAGAGGACGCATGGTGACCATAGGTCCCCGAATGGATGTCGTGGAGGATCACTCGGCCTTCTTCTGGTGTTATGCATTTCTGGCTGACTCAAGTTGCACTTTCTCTGAACAGTTGTCCTCTTATTACAGTAAAGGCTTTGGATCAATGGACGATCTGTCGAGCCTCTTCTTCATCCTCTAGGAGCTCTTTCCTAAGGATATATGCAATGTATGGCACTATCCAGTCAGGAGTGATGACCAACACCTCCATGATCAAGTCGACCACGGCTGTGACCTCGACCTCAGTCGGATCTGTGGCACTCTTAGGCTGCGGGGGCTCTTCAGCGAAGGGATCTTCTTGAACTGAAGGTGCATGAATATGCTCCAGGAACACATCACCGGTAATATCTTCTCTCTTGGAGCCTATCTTTGCTAAATCATCTGCTGCTTGATTTTTCAGTCGGGGTACATGATGGAGCTCTAACCCCTCAAACTTCTTTTCCAACTTCCTCACTGCGTTGCAGTAACCAGTCATGCCTGGGCTTATGACGTCCCACTCCTTCATCACTTGATTGACTACCAAATCTGAGTCGCCATAGACCATGAGGCGACGGACGCCGAGTGAGATGGCCATATGCAACCCATACAAGAGTGCTTCATATTCTTCTTCGTTATTGGAGGAATCAAAGTGAATCTGGAGGACATATCTGAGCTTGTCTCCTCGGGGGGATACCAGTACCACCCCAGCACCGGAACCATTCAGCATCTTGGAACCATCAAAGAACATGGTCCAGTGCTCCGAGTGAACTTGGGTCGGTAGTTGTTGTTCAATCCACTCGGCGAGGAAATCCGCTATTGCTTGGGACTTGATATCTTTCTTTGTCTCAAACTTGATATCTAAGGGAAGGAGTTCAATCGCCCACTTTGCCACTCAACCACTTGCATCTCTGTTGTTCAGAATCTCTGATAATGGAGCGTCGCTGACGACTGTAATGGACTGATCAGAGAAGTAATGTGCAACCTTGTTTGTGGTCATATAAATCCCATAAACAAGCTTCTGATAATGTGGATATCTTTGCTTCGATGGAGTCAAAACTTCAGACACATAGTATAATGGGCGCTGAACTTTGTAGGCTTTTCCTTCTTCTTCCCGCTCGACCATTAGTACTGTACTGACGACTTGTCTAGTGGCTGCAATGTAAAGCAGTAAAGGTTCTTTGCTGATTTGCAGCAAGCACTGGCTGGGTGGAAAGCAGGGCTTTGAGCTCAGCAAATGTTGCATCAGCTTCAGGAGTCCACTCGAACTTATCTGACTTCTTCATCAGTTGGTAAAGAGGCGGTGCCTTTTCACCGAGGCGAGAAATGAATCGACTTAGGGCAGCCAAACAACCAGTAAGCTTCTGGACATCATGCACACGCACAAGGGGTTTCATCTGGAGTATGGCACCCACTTTCTCTGTGTTAGCGTCAATCCCTCGTTCGGAAACGAGAAAAGTGAGTAATTTTCCGCCTGGAACTCCAAACGTGCACTTTGATGGATTGTGCTTGATATCATACCTTCTGAGGTTGGCAATGGTTTCAACAAGGTCAACCAGTAGGTCGGAACCTTTACGTGACTTGACCACAATGTCATCCATGTATGCTTCCACATTCCGACTGATCTGATTGAGCAAGCACTTCTGAATCATCCACATGTGGCTCCAGCGTTCTTCAAACCGAATGGCATAGTGACATAATAGAAGCACCCAAATGGGGTGATGAAAGATGTTTTTATCTCATCGGGTCCATACAGACGAATCTGATGATACCCGGAAGAAGCGTCCAAGAAGGACAAACGCTCACACCCCGCAGTCGAGTTGACTATTTGGTCGATGCGAGGGAGAGGAAAGTGATCTTTCGGGCAGCACGATTGATATGTTTGAAGTCGATGCACATGCGAAGTGAGTCGTCCTTCTTTGGGACAATGACAACATCAGCTAGCCACTCGGAGTGGTAAATCTCTCGGATAAACTCAGCTGCCAGAAGCCGAGCCGCTTCTTCACCGATTGCCTTCCTCTTCTGTACAGCGGACCGTCGAAGATGTTCTTTGACTGGTTTCACTTTTGGGTCAACTCACAAACGATGCTCAACCAGTCCCCTGGGAACACCTGGCATGTCAGAAGGTTTCCATCCAAAGATGTCCCAGTTCTCTCGGAGGAACTGGATGAGCGCTTCTTCCTATTTGGAGTCGAGTGTTGTTGAAATGTGCGTCGGAGCAGCATTGGGATCCGTTGGATGAATATGAATCGGCTTCGTTTCACCAGACGACTAGAATGCTGAATCTGTGGCAGGCTTCTTAGCTCACAACAAATCACTCGGATCTGCATTTTTTTTGATACTCCTGCAACTCCACTACTGCCATCTATGCATCGGTGATCTTTAAGCCCTTCTCGAAGCACTCTTCTGCCTTCTTTCAACTGCCAGTGATAGTGATCACCCATTTAGGACCAGGCATCTTCAATTTTAGGTACACATAACATGGTTGAGCCATAAAACGTGCATAAGCTGGCCTGCCTAGAATAGCATGATAAGCACTCTGGAAATCCACAACTTCAAATGTCAACTTTTCTTTGCGGTAATTCTTGGAATCACCGAAAACTACATCAAGGGCGGTCTGACCGAGTGATGCAGCCTTCTTGCCAGGAATGACTCCATGGAAACTCATATTACTTTCGCTGAGTCTGGACATCGGAGTGCCAATTCCTTTCAACGTCTCTGCATATAGTATATTCAGAACACTCCCACCATCCATCAGAACCTTAGTCAATCGAGTGCCTTCGACTACTGGGTCAACCACCAACGCTTGCCTCCCAGGGGTGGCTATGTTCGCTGGGTGATCGGACTGGTCGAATGTAATGGCAGTCTGAGACCACTTCAAATAACTGGGTGTCACCGGAGCGACCATGTCCACTTCTCTGTTGATGACTTTCAGTCGACTCTTACTCTCAACGTCAGCGAAAATCATCAGAGTGGAATTGACATGGGGGTAACCATCATCGTCCTCCTCCTCATCCTCAACTTTGTTTGCTTCCTTCTCCTTTTCCTTGGGCTGTTTCTCTTGGAATTGTTGGATTAGGAGTCGACACTGTCAAGCGGTATGCTTCAGGTAAATGAAATTACCCTCTTCATCTTTTTTGGTGTGAATGTGGCATGGTAAATCTAGCACATCATTTCCATCTTGATCTTTTACTTTCTTGGGGTTCCACGGCCCTTTGGGCTTCCCTTTGAACTTTCCTTGAGTCACAACTAAGGCTTCACCAGGAGCGGTTGGCTTGGCTTTGCACTTCTGCTTCCGACTGGAGTTTCCTCCTCCGATTTCGTGGGCGACTGTTTTGTGCTTGCCACTCCGGAGTCGGTCTTCTTCTTCAACAATGGCATACTTGGTGGCAACCTCCATCATCTGAGTCAGAGTCATATCTCCTGTCGGACCAAATTTCAGATTCAACTCCCGATACTTGACGCCTTCTTTGAAGGCACGAATTGCCTGGTGATCAGACACATTCTCCACTGTGTGGTGCAATGTGATCCATCTCTGGATATAATCCCTCAAAGTTTCATTCGGTTTCTGAATGCAACACTGTAATTCTGTCAGCCCTGCCGGACGTTTGCAAGTACCTTCAAATGTTCTGACAAATACTCGGGCAAGATCTTCCCAAGTATAAATATTACCAGGCGCTAACTGATTCAACCACGCTCTGGCTGAGCCCTCCAACATCAAAGGAAGGTTCTTCATGGCCACTTCATCATTGCCACCACCAATCTGTACAGCCACTCGATAATCCTCAAGCCAAGTATCAGGCTTGGACTTGCCACTGAACTTACTGACTCCAGTCGCCAACCTGAAGTTGGGAGGAATCACCGCAGCCCTGATGGCTCTGCTGAAGCACTCTGGACCTGAGACATCTACCCTGCTACTGGTTGGGAAATATCTGTCATGACCCTCTCTATGAGCTCTGTTTCTGTCAACCAGACCCTGAACGAGAATAGATCTCGCATCAAACCCCAGTTCCCTGGGGTCGACTGGAATCCTTCACCCACCACTGTGAGGACGTCTGTCATCATGCTGCCCAGGCACATATGACCCACTCCTTGGGGGAGGCGTGGACACTCGACGACGATCATCGTGATCGAGTCGGTGATCATACTGCTCGCGGTTTCTGTACTGATCTTGCCGGTCTTCACGTCATTCACGCCTCGGGGGCGATCTCAGGCTATGAGCCGACTGGACTGTGTCTGCAACCACGGATCTGCTATGGATCCTATTCCGCAACTGAGATACTGCTGTATTCTGCTCTCCCGCCACACGGAGCAAAGCCCGGATCTGCACCAGACCTCGACCAGCTTCTGACTGGGCAGGTTGCATTGACTCTGCTATCTGGGCCGCAACTGCAAGTTTCTGGATCGGAGTTCGGTATACCTGAGTCGGAGGCGGAAAAAGCTGACGTCGACTAGACTCGGGGATACGCTGCCGAGCACGCTCGTCGAGTGCATGCTGGAGGTTCTCTAGTCGAGTGCGCTCAGCCAATTTGGCCAGGCGCGCCTCCTCCAAGGCCTGGGCCTCAGTGGTTTCTCCAATGATAGGAGTGTGAAGTGCATCCATCTTCCGGCGGCGAAGTTCTTCCCTTCGCTGCGAAGAGAGGGGTTCGGGGCGGTACTCTTCATGAACACGCGACGGATCGCCTCCCCCGTCGCCTGCCTCTTCACGAGTGACGCCAGGAGGACTGCATGGTCCAATGACCATCAAAACTTCTGCTGCGGGGTCGCTACTGTCGCACTCAGATGCAGTCTCTACGGAGCCAGTCGAACAGGCCGTAGAGAGTTTCGTCAGGCTCGATTGCCGCGAATTGGCGGGTGGCCAACTAGCGAGCCACCGCATGCTTCACCCACCGTTGAAGCCTCGATCGGTCGGAACGCTTGCTCCGACGGGCGGCAGGGAGGGAGGTCAGCACAGGAGCCGATCGATACTGAGTCGATGGCTGTCGTAGGAGGACGCCATGGATGCACGCGCGAAAGTGCGTTGCCCCACGGACGGGGAACGCCTCAACATCAAGTGGCGCTTCTTGGAGCCAAGCGGAGTCGTCGGCGATGAATACGAGCGCACCGAGACGGATCTCTCGGCCCTCGGACAAACCTCCGCCCAAAACCATGTTGATGGGGATCGGAAAAATCACAACTTCACCAACAAGTCGCTAAGACACCTGCCCCAAGGTGGGCGCCAACTGTCGCGGTTCTGAGTCTGACAGTAGAATGGGGGTAGGGATGTAGAGGCAAGATCCTAGCTATGCAGGAATTGTACATGCGAGTTTTGCAAGTTCAGGCCCTTCTTAGAGGAAGTAACAACCTAGGTCTCGGAGCCCGGAGGTGATCGACTGGATTATATGCGTGTGTGTTACAGGGGGTGTGAACCTTTGTCCCTGAGAAGGGGGGTAGCTTATATAGAGTTCGCCAGACCCCTCTCCCCTCAGTTACAAAGGGTTTAAGGTACATACTGATGGAGACGTTACTGGTAACGCCTGTATTTAGGTGCTATAAATGACAATTAAGCCTACAAGTAAATGCTCGACCGTTGTTCGTATAGAGTGACTTTGGCTATTCTGCCCGTCGAGTGACTTTTGCGACGGTCGAGTGACATTGATTCTTCTGAGTGGAACGTCTATGGTTGAGTGGATGATGGTACTCTTTGAATGATCCTGACTTTAGGGTGCTGTCCTAGAGGAGGATGTCTAGGTCAGGTCCATGACCCTACCCTAGGTACATAGCTTCATCAGGACCCGCTTCACAGTTCGCCTTGAATAAAACTCCTCCAGCAAGGCCCAACCTTGGTTTTACATTTGCCTAACAACCTATAACCTTTCTCTTGGGAGTAATTAACCCGAGGGTCATCTTTATTTTAAACCCCCCGGGCCAGTGCTCCTCTGAGTGTTGGTCCAACCTGGGCGATGTCCGGCGCCCCTGGGCAATCAAGGTCTATGCCAACCCGACGTCTTGCCCATCCGGTGTGCCCTGAGAACGAGATACGTGCGACTCCTACCGGCATTTGTCGGCACATCGGGTGGTCTTGCTGGTCTTGTTTTACCATTGTCGAAATGTCTTGTAACCGGGATTCCTAGTCTGATAGGGATGTTCTAGGAGAAGTAATATCCTTTGTTTATCGTGAGAGCTTGTGATGGGCTAAGTTGGGACACCCTTGCAAGTTTTAAACTTTCGAGAGCCATGCCCACGGTTATGTGGCAGATGGGAATTTGTTAATATCCGGTTGTAGAGAACTTGACACCTGACTTAACAAAAATGAATCAATCGCGTGTGTAGCCGTGATGGTCTCTTTTCGGCGGAGTCCGGGAAGTGAACACGGTTTTGGGTTATGTTTGGTCCGGGAAGTGAACACGGTTTTGGGTTATTTTGTTTGTAAGTAGTTTCGGGATCACTTCTAGCTTCACGACCGTTGCGTAGCTTCTCACCTTACTTTTATTTGCGTATGTTAGCCACCATATTTTCTTAGTGCTTGCTGCAGCACCGCCTCATTACCTTATCCTACCCATAAGCTTAAATATACTTGATCTCGCGGGTGTGAGATTGCTGAGTCCTCGTGACTCACCGATACTTCCAAACAGTTGCAGGTGCCAATGATACCAGTGCAGGTGACGCAACCGAGCTCAAGTGGGAGCTAGATGAAGATCTTGGTTGTTACTATGTTTTGTTTCCTTATGATCAGTAGTGGAGCCCAGTTGGGACGATCAGGGATCTAGCATTTTGGGTTGTCTTCTTTCATTTTGGTTCCGTAGTCGGACCTTGATTGTACTCTGGATGATGTATGTTTACTTGTTATTTGTGTGAAGTGGCAATTGTAAGCCAACTCACTATCCCTTTCTTATTCATTACATGGGATTGTGTGAATATTATCCCTCTTGCAACAAAACCACCATGCGGTTATGCCTCTAAGTCGTGCCTCGACACGTGGGAGATATACCCACATCGTGGGCGGTACATCCTAATGGCTAAACCCTAGATGTCTAGCCTATATGAATTCTCATAGCCTCTATGGACTAAACCCTCCAGTTTATATAGACACCGGAGGGGCCTATGGTTGTATAGGGTCAGTTTACAGATAAAGGAAAGCACACATCCGGATGCCAATCGTGCCATCCACGCAAAGGAGGGTCCTATATGGACATGGGGGAAGGCCTTCTACCTTGTATCTTCAGGGCCCATCTGTCCGGTCCATGTCACATAGCCGGGACAGTCAAGGACCCATAATCCAGGACTCCCTCAATAGCTCGTGAACCAGTCTTTCGATGATGATGTGTTCGGCACACAAATTGTCTTCGGCATTGCAAGGCGGGTTCCTCCTCCGAATACATCAAAGCGATCTTATAAATAAGAGATCTGTATCCGGCTCTGCATAACAACCACAACCCTCAACCACAAAGGCAATATACTTAATCAAAAGAAGGCTTGTCAACTGACAACTTTTTCGGCAAAACGTTACGCCTTGCCTCTTTATCATTTCGAACCATTTTTAGCCTCCCACTTCATGTTTCAAGGCGCAGCCTCTATTGACATTTCTTGTCAAAGCAGAGATCGTGTCCCCTTATTGCGGGATTCTCATCAATACGGGTTTGGGTAATCCGACCGTGTCATTCGCACGACCCATTGGAAATAGGCGAGTTTTATGGCTTGTGTGTGTGGGGGGGGCTAGATATTCACCACCTATATAATCGGATAAAGACCAATGTTTTTACCCCATGCCTTCTTCCTTCCTCTGCCTTCCCATCTTTTGAGCTCCAGCGCCCAAGCTTCAATCTTTCCCACCGCCACCAACCTCTCCAACTATGTCCAGATCCGGCTCACAAGGGAAGTGGATGGCCTCCTCTGTCATGGAGAAGGACGTCAAGGAGCTCTAGGAGGCGAGGTACTTGACCGCGGAAATTGCACACAGGCTCCCTGCCAAAGAGCAAGTCATCCCCACTCCAGAGCCCGACGAGAGGGTTGTGTTCATCCCTCACTTTCTCCGCGGGTTAGGGTTTCCCCTCCACCCCTTCGTCCGCATCTTGATTTTCTACTACGGGCTAGATTTCCATGATCAAGCACTGAATTAATTCCTCCACATCTTGGCATTCATCGTCATATGCGAGGCGCTACTTCGCATCCCCCACACTTCAGCCTCTGTCTAAAAGTATTCAATGTGAAGCGAAGGTGGTCATGCTACAGTAGCGCCATGGTGAGAAAGCTCCCCTACACCACCTGGCCCAAAGGGTCCTTCGTGTAGACCGTGAAGGTATGGCAGCAGGAGTAGTTCTACATCACCGGACCCCGCGGTAACAAATGGGCGGCCGCTCCTGAGTTCAGATCCGGACCTCCTACGCAGCTCGTTTCCTGGACCAACAAGGGCCCAGACTGGGGGTCGACCGACGAAGTGATCATGCTACAAAAGCGCATCAAGTGTATGATAAACAAGCACACCAGTATCACCGACGTGATTCAGGTGATGCTCTTCCACCGGATCCTCCCATGCCAACACTGGCCTCTCCGTATGTGGGAGTTTAATCCGGAGGCCCCCGGACCCTGCAGCGCTTCTTCGACACAACACACGAAGAGATCTAGAAACTGCTTTTCAAGGCCCAGAAGACGTGGCCGTAGAAAACCGAAGACATCGGTCTCGACAGCGCGAATCCGCCTACTACGATAAGCATTTGACTTCCGAACACAATTTCGTTCCATAAGTCAAAGGGTATACTAAGATTTTCATTCCTCAATCAGGGGTGGATAGCGAAGGTGGAGCGGATCAGGTGTCCGGCGCTGCTACCCAGAAACCCATCCACTCCTCTCCTAACGAGGATGTTGGTCCCGGCGCCTTATCAGGCGCCGGAGAAGAAGGCCAAGAAGAAGAGCAAGGATGCCAAGGGTGGCCTCCTCCATAAAGTTACTTCAAACGTAATGTTTGGAGAAACCAAAACTCCCTTCTCTCACGAGGGAGATGAAGACGAAGAGGAGGCAGAAAGCAATTCTCCCCATAAGGGGAGGAAGTAGAAAAGGGTGGCCTCCGTAGATCTGAAGGTGGAGGCGTCCAAGAGAGGGAAGATATCCCTCTCGGACGGTTCGGACACGGATGCCGAACACTCCCCCACGTGGCGCCCTAGGGAAAAGCCCCTGGCCTCGTCGTAAGTGCCAAAGGATACTCCAACATTTATCCAGTTTTTTATGATTGTAATTATAACACATCATGTTACTTGTTGCAGTCCGGCCTGTGGCCTCCCCCAAAAATCATCATCTGAGGGGAATTCTTTTGCGTTGGAGATGGTGGAGAGTGAGTCGCCTCCACGAGCCTCTCTGCCTACCACCACGGGTGACACCGAGGTATTGTCCTAGTGGACCTCTTTGGGCCACGGAGATGTGAGGGAGGCCGCTCAGATGGCGCCAGAGGGTAATGACTCGGTTGCCGAGAATATGGGGGGTCTGACCCCCATGGAGACTGATGATAGGGGCCCTAACCAGTCGGGCCCCTAGCCGAACACCATTCCAGAGTCCCATGTGGCTCCGGAATGAAGCGAACAACCACCTTCAAAGGAAGGGGGAGCGCCCATTTCGACGGTGACCTCATCTAGTCCGGAGGCGCCGAACACTCTGGTGGAAGCATTGCAATGTGCTTCCATCATGGAGGAGCATCGTACACTAATGTGTATGATGGTTGAGAGGGTTCAGTCCTCCAAGAGCGGGTTGAACGAAGCATTCACCAGCCTGCTAACAGGTTTCGAGGTATGCAATGTAATAATCTTAGCCGTTTTTCATATGAAAAATATGCCTGTGTATAGATAGTAGCCCCTAAGACTCTATTCGGTATTGAAAATCCACCGAATAGAGGATCAAATAATAACCGCAGGAGCTAACATATTGTTCTATTGGTAAACATGCCTCCCTGTTAGTAGCGACCGTCCAGACCGCTGAAGTGTCCAGAAGCCGAAGCTGGCCAATGAGGATCTCATCTGCATTAACAAGCGGTTCGATGAGGCGCAAGGTATGTTCATTCATTGCCTGAAGTGATGTGCCAATGCGGAGTTTAAGCTCATTCATTGCCTTGATCATTATTGCAGGTAGTGTGGCAGAGGTCAAGACCCTGAAGAGTGACCATGCCCAAGCCGAGGAACAGGAACGAGTGAGCAAAGCAGCCGCTGATAAAGCGGCTGCGGAATTAAAGGCCGAGCAAGGCGCCCGCCGCCAGTATGAGGAGCAGGTGACTGAAGTGGAGCAAGAGCTCAAAGACGCCGCCGGCAAGTGCGACTCTTTGGAGGAGAAGAATAATGCACAAGCATTCGATCTTGTTAAGGCTCTCCAGGAGTACAAGAAAGCGCGGACTGAGTCTCGGGTGGCTCGCGAGGAGATGAAGCAGGCCGAAGAGATAGCGGCTGGTAAGCCCTTTCTTTTGCAGAGTAAATTTGGCAGTCAAAAATATGTCTTGCTTAGTCTACTATGGAGTTCTCCAAATGCCTTTGTGGACCTTCCGAAGAGCAGTGCCGATGCCACACAGTATTTCCGGGCCGAAGATGGGAACACGATGGGGAAGCTCTTCTGGTCACAGTACCTAGCGTCGGAGTATCCGGCGCTGTTGACCAACTAGATGATGCAACTGGCGGAGCTGCATAGGATGTCCGGCTTGGCCACGAAGGACATTATAGTCCGGCTGTGGCTAGCCGAACCCATTCCTAGCAGCTACTTCGGCCTGGTCAAGCAGATTGGCAATGCCCTGCCCTGAGTTGAAGCCGTGAAGCGCCTGGCGTGCATAGAGGGTGCACAGATGGCCTTTGCCTGTGTCAAGATGCACTGGGTGACGATGAAGGCCGACCTCGTGGTGGTCGAGGGTCCACAGGAAGGCAAAGACCATCGCAAGCCAGAGCAGTATTTTGAGGACGTCCTTGAGGGTGCCTGTTTAATAGAGGGTCAGTGCTCGAAGAATATCATATTTGAGTGAATGTATCTGGGCTGCCCAGACATTCTTTTATGAACCAAGGCTGTGTAATATATGTGTGCCTTTTATCTAAAATTACTTTCCTCATGTATGGCCGTTTATTAACATTGAAAGTTTCCAGTTGTCGGCTTCTGCCCTCATGTAGATGCTACGGGGGTTTTTGGTATAGCGTACGACCACACTTGACCCAATGTCTTGGTCCGTAAAGGAGCTGTCTGGGCACCGAACTAGGCAATCGGACTATGCGGCTTTATCATTCTCACTTAGCCATAGGAGTTTGACAATGGGACTAGGAACTAGCCCATCGTGCATGTGCGTCTATCGAAACTTGGATTCCTTAGGCGTGTGATTGGAGGAAGGCCAGTCCTTCGTATAGTATGGAAGAAATCGAAAGAGATTTATGGTGAGTCACCGAATCACTGACCAGCTCTCATCGTATCATGACAGTTAGTTTTCGGCTTTCTCTACTGAGGTGCTTGACCGGACGAGCCAGAAACACATCGTAGTAGTTCTGCCTTTACCACCTTAGCCGAACAAGCGGAACGTAAGGTAGAAATAACAAGAGCTGGGCAACCCAACTACTGATCAAAGACATGATTTGGAGCTGATGCATATAACGCAATGTTCAGGACGCCGAAGTGTACTTCTAAAAGTATTCAGACTTTTTTTTGAAAATATGTATGGCCGAATAGAGCCCCTAGTATTGAAGTTGTACCAGAATGTATATGTGGCAATCTTAGCACAAACGAGGAATGCAGTGCCAGGACCCCGATCCTAAGTCACACCGATCTAGCATGTAACACATCATATCACTTTGTGGCCTCACGCACGGTATTCCCACGGGTGCCACCTTACATAGCCCAGGATCTTTTGCGCCTATTGGCTCATGTATATGATAGTGTCGCTAGCATCCATATGACAGATAACCCGGGCCGACATGACTAGTCGTAAACCCAAAATGGCACTAACTTACAGGGACATGCATACATAATGTAACGCCTTCGATGTGTCTATATCTCCCATGTGTCAAAGCACGACTTAGAGGCATAACCGCATAGAAAGCAATGTCGCAAGTGAGGTAATCTTCACACAACCCATGTAATACAATAGGGGGAAAAGATACATAGTTGGCTTACAATCGCCACTTCACACAATTACATGAATAAAGCATTACATCATCCAAATACAATCAGGGTCCGACTACGGAACCAAAATAAAAGAAGGCTACCCCAAATGCTACACGGAACCCCGATCGTCCCGACTGGGCTCCACTACTGATCAACTAGATCAAAACAAAACAAAGGACAAGATCTTCATCGAGCTCCTCCTTGAGCTTGGTTGCGTCATCTGCACGGTATCCTCGGCACCTGCAAGCTGGTTTTGGAAGTATCTGTGAGTCACGGGGACTCAGCAATCTCACACCCTCGCGATCAAGACTATTTAAGCTTATGGGTAGGGTAAAAGGTATGAGGTGGAGCTGTAGCAAGCGACTAGCATATATGGTGGCTAACATACGCAAATGAGAGCGAGAAGAGAGAGCAAAGGCACGGTCGAACAATTATGATCAAGAAGTGAACCTAGAACAACCTACGTCAAACATTACTCCAACACCGTGTTCACTTCCCGAACTCCGCCGAGAAGAGACCATCATGGTAACACACGCGGTTGATGTATTTTAATTAAGGTCAACTTCAGGTTTTCTATTACCGGACGTTAACAAATTCCCATCTGCCCATAACCGCGGGCACGGCTTTCGAAAGTTCAAATCCCTGCAGGGGTGTTCCAACTTTGCCCATCACAAGCTCTCACGGTCAAGGAAGGATATTCCTTCTAGCGGGAAGACCCGATCAGACTCGGAATCCTGGTTACAAGACATTTCGACAATGGTAAAACAAGACCAGCAACACCGCCCGAATGTGCCGACAAATCCCGATAGGAGCTGCACATATCTCGTTCTCAGGGCACACTCATATGAGCTCTCCATACAACTAAAACCAAACCACGAGTTTCCCCGAGGGGGCGCTGCACAGGGCTCTAGTTTGGACCAACACTCAGAGGAGCACTGGCCCCGGGGGGGGGGGGTTAAAAATAATGATGACCCTTGAGTCTGCAGAACCCAAGGGAAAGAAAAGGCTAGGTGGCAAATGGTAAAACCAATGTTGGGCATTGCTGGAGGAGTTTTATCTAGGCGAACTGTCAAGGGGTTCCCATTATAACACAACCGCGTAAGGAACGCAAAATCCGGGAACATAACACCAATATGACAGAAACTAGGGCGGCAAGAGTGGAACAAAACACCAGGCATAAGGCCGAGCCTTCCACCCTTTACCAAGTATATAGATGCATTAATTAGATAAGAGATACTATGATATGCCAACAAGTAAACATGTTCCAACAAGGAACAACATCTCCATGCTCCAACAAGGAACAAACTTAAATCTTCACCTGCAACTAACAACGCTATAAGAGGGGTTGAGAAAAGCGGTAACATAGCCAAACAACGGTTTGCTAGGACAAGGTGGGTTAGAGGCTTGGTTCAACAATATGGGAGGCATGATAAGCAAGTGGTAGGTATCGCAGCATAGGGATAGCAAAAGAGCGAGCATCTAGCAAGCAAAGATAGAAGTGATTTTGAGGGTATGGTCATCTTGCCTGAAATCCCGCAAGGAAGAAGAACGAGTCCACGAAGAAGACAAATGGACGTAGTCGAACGGGTCCTCACAAATGTGACGTTATCGAAACGAACCCGAAGAAGCAACACCGGAAAGAAGCACACAACATAGTAAACAACCAACACATGAACATGGTATGATATGCGGGATGCGGTATGCGGTGCGTATGCATGATTTGGAAAGGAATGATTGAATATGGCCTCAAATTGGAAATCCAAGATTTCCACTGGAAAGGTGAGGTGATTTCAGTTGAAATTGATATAAAGATCACCGGAATCGGATGCACGGTTTGGAAATGGCAAGCAAAACAAATATGGCACCGGTCTGCGATTAACAGCAAGTAGCCTTCTAAATGCATCGAGATAAATAAGTTACATCAATCAAACATGGAAACAAAATACATGGCAGGGATCCACTCATGAATCTAGACAAAATATTAACACTGAGCTACGGCTAGTTCATCCATTAACAGGTTCAAACAAGCATGGCAAAAGTGCAAATGATAACAGGTTTCAGACAGTGAAATTAACACAAGTCTGGAATTTAACATCAGGAAGCGCACTTTAGAGCATGAAAACTACATGCTGGAAGAACATAACATGGCAAAGCAAGGCATGGAATGAAGCTACTCAAAGCACTTAACAAAAGTCCCTTAGTGACCTTGAGCCAAAAGGGATCAGAAAACACAATTGCAAGCATGAGAACATGGCAAAAAAACATAAACAGAACTCAGACTTAGTGAAAAACTGGAGCATGCAAATCAGTAAACTCGATGCACTCACTACAGAGCATGGCATGACAAACTAAGCGTACACCCATCAAGAATACATGGCATAGGAGCTAGACATGGCAAGAACAACAACATAGCATGCACGGATCAATAGCAACATCCTCGGCAAAATCGCTAATCATGTCAACAATCTGCCAGGATTCACGAAATAGCAAAAGTAGAGCTCGATTGACTCAATCTAGGGTGCTCCATAAATGCAAACAAAGACATGGATGGATAGAGCACCACAATGTTAACAAAACATCCTTACTGGTCATCCTCAAAAGAGGCACGGATCACACGGAAACAACATGAACATATGGCATAATGACAAAAACAGGACTAGGAAATTCCAAGTCCCTGAAATCAGCATTACTGATTACGCTAATTTGCAAGCTTGTGCTAGTCACCACAAGGATCACAAAAATACATGGCAAGCACCTCTGTAAGATGGCATGGCATATAACAAAACACATGTAGAGCTCAGGGTCATAGCATGCACACATTAATCATGGCAAAAATGACAAAATGCCATTTGCTGAAACAGATCTGACAAATTCCTCATATATCCCTCTTCCAACAGCATTTCGGGCATCAAGATGAGCTCAAATGAAAATGATGCAATGAGATGAAATGATTTACTCTCGAGACAAACATTTTGATATGCTACACGCACGAATCGGAGCTAAGGATGCAGAATTATGTCATGAAGAAGGAGGCATAAAAATATAGCAGATCCAGGACTTAGAGATATTTCGACCTCAGAGAGGGTGGACATGTCCGGTCCAGGGCGGACAAGTCCGACGTGGCCGGGTCGTCTTCCACCTCCAGGAGGTCAATGGCTGGGTCGGCGAAGAAGGAGCCGTCGTTCCGGCGTCGTTGGGGCGCGGGAGGAGCCGAAGAAGACCGGGGACGGGCAGATCCGGCCGCGGGGCATCCATTCCCGGCCGGATCTGGCCGAAGTTGGTGAGGATCGGTGGAGCTTGGGCGCGGCCGGCGGCGTCCATGGCTGCAGGGCTCCTGCGGGTGAGGGAGAGAGCCGTGAGGCAGACAGGACGAGGGGAAGGAGAGGGCGCGACGGGGCCGGCGAGAAACTGGCCTAGAGTTCGCCGGCGGGCAACTCCGGTGAAGTCCGGCAACGGGCGCAACGGCGGCACGCAGTTCCGGCGAGGGAGGCGATGGCGGCGGAGCAACGGCGAAGTCCTGCGGTTGTGCCGGCGAGGACTGCGAAGGGCGCGGCGAGCTCGCGCGGGAGGCGCTGCAGGGCGCGGACGGCGGCGCGGGACGCCGGGCCGGGAGGGCCGAGCGCGGGCCAGGCCTCTGCGGCGCGTGTGAGAGGAGAGAGAGAGGCGGCGCCACATGGCGCGCCGTGAGTTGATGCGGGCGGAGCAGCGGCTGATGTGGCGTCTCCTGATTGGCCCGGGTGAGGTGGCCGGCCGAGCGGACATGTCCAGACAGTGAGGGATTTGTCCAGTGACGCGGAGAGGAGCGGATCTAGGGTTTGTACCGCGGAATTTTCGGGGGGAGGCCACATATTTATAGGTAGAGGGAGCTAGGAGAGTCCAAATGAGGTGCGGTTTTCGGCCATGCGATCGTGATCGAACGACCGAGATGATGGATGAGGTTTAGGTGGGTTTTGGGCCACTTTGGAGAGGTGTTGGGCTGCAACACACACGAGGCCTTTTTGGTCCCTCGGATAACCGTTGGAGTATCAACCGAAGTCCAAATGGCACGAAACTTGACAGGCGGTCTACCGGTAGTAAAACAAGGCCGAATGACAAATCTCGGTCCAATCCGAAAACGTTTAACACCCGCACACGAAAAAGAGGTAGAAAGGGACATCGGGTGACATAGGAGCGCCGGATTGCAAAACGGACAACGGGGAAAATGCTCGGATGCATGAGACGAACATGTATGCAAATGAAATGACCATGATGACATGATATGCAATGCATGACACGCAAGCAATGACAAGGCAACAACAGCGAATAACTGGAGAACACCTGGCACATCGGTCTCACGGCGTCACACATAACCCAGCAACGAACGTGTTGGTCATCAGCGAGTGAATTTGGGATGTAGCAACTGGGCTAGCAGGATTCCGAAAGATACCGCGTGACATTTCCACAAAGGGAAAGACACATGATCGAAGAAGGACACATGCCGGCCAGCCTAAGTGTTCCGAAGCAGTAGCAAGCTATCATGGCTCAGTGGAAGCACTAGGAGACATTTCCCGATAAGAGAGGCTACCAAGGATAAACAACTAGATAGTCAGATACCACAGATACCAAGCACTTCAATAACATACACACAATATGCTCGAGATGTTCAAATACAATGTGGCATCACAACATGACTCTACAACCCAAGTATTTTATTCAATAGGCTCCGAGGAGAGAGATATTACAAACATGGGTCTCATGACCCAACATTCAGAGCATACAAGTCAAAGTACATGGGGAAGCTTAACATGTCTGAGTACAGACAACTACAAATGAAAAAGGCTGAGAAGCCTCACTATCTACAAGACCCGCCCAAGGGTACAAGATCATAGCTGAGGTAACAAGCTAAACGTCGAAGCCCTCGCAGAACTACTAGCGAGACTGAAGTCTCTCTAACAAAACATAAATTTAACAAACATGAGTACAGATGTACCCAACAAGACTTACATCAGAGCTAACTACATATGCATCGGTATCAACAAAGGGGTGGTGGATTTTAACTGTAGCAAGCCAGCTTTGACTCGGTGGCTATCCTAAATCACGACTGCAAGTAACTTTCTTGAGCTGGCGTACATGAGTCCACATATTCACCATATCAATACACCATTATGGATCCACTCCCGTCTCCCTATGAGGACGTCATCCATAGCACTCACGCTTATCTTGCGCATTTTAGATTATCCACTTTCACTTGTCTAGGAACAGTATAGGCAACCCAGAAGTCCTTTACCGCGGACGCGGCAATTCGAATAGATCATTTATAATCCTGCAGGGGTGTACTTCTTCATACACGCTCTTGCCACTTACCACCATGCACACGCCGTGTATCTCGGCAACCTTCAAGCGGAAGCCTGGCGAGGGAGTCGACCACGACCTGACTAACCACGCAATTCTCTAGTCCAAGTTTATCACCTATTCGGGTTCCATCCGCAAGGAGATCCGGCCGTAGTGTCGCTCACGGCCCCAAACGACGAGAGCAGGGTTCCCGGGGCAACAAACGGGCGTTCTGGTACACCGTGCCTCGTGTCTCTACCGCATCATAGCCCACCCCTAGTGTCAATGCTACGCACGACCCCCAACACATATCCTACAAACACCAAAAACTACTTGCAACTCCTGGACAGAGATCGAGGCGATTGATAAGTCGAGAGCGGAGTTACTAGAATCCAATGTGTGGTAGTAACTGTTCATGGATCACAAACATAGAACTCAGTTCCTAAGGACAGTTTCAATGAGACAACCCACCATTTACTCCTACATGGCCTCTCACCGCCAGCTTTACCAAATTGTGTTCACACACTTAGCTCTCCACAGTAAGACATATTCACCACATTCCAATTCATCCCCGATGAATCATCCCTGACTCAACTCTAAGCAGTAGAAAGCATGACAACAAGCATGAATGAGTAGGCACATCAGGGCTCAAACAACTCCTACTCATGCTAGTGGGTTTCATCTATTTATTGTGGCAATGACAGGTCATGCAGAGGAAAGGGGTTCAACTAACGCATCATGTAACAGTTGAATCGATGTTGTCCTAATGCAGTAAAAGAGAGTAGGAGCGAGAGAGTAGGATTGTACCAGAATGAACAAGGGGGTTTTGCTTGACTGGCACTTCTGAATATAGTATAGCTCTTCATCAGTGTCATCGAACTCATCGCCGAAACGTCGTCTACTCAGAGGGGACAATTACCGGCAAACAAGGAAGAACACAATCAATGCAATGCTCAATATGATGTATGATCAGGACATGGCAAAATGAGTGTGTTGGGCAAATGCAACTAGAACCAGATGGGTTTGAGTCATTTTGAACCAATTGTTCAATCCCAAAATCAACTTACGAATTTAAATAGTGCCTGATCATGTGTTTCTCTAAACAGCAAGCTTAAGTTGCTTAATCATGCATGAAACCAATAGAGATGGAAAGATTGGATTTTTCTGATCATTTTTCGTATATAAATTATCTCATTTGGAGTTACATTTCATTTTATATGATTTTTAGAAGTTTAGAACTTTTTATGAAATAAATAAACCATTTCTGATTTATTTTAAATACCAGAAAACATTTACAGCATCAGCATGACGTCACTGTGATGTCAGCGGGTCAACGGGGCTGGTCCAGGTCAAACCTGACATGTGGGGTCCACACGTCAGTGACACAGGAATTAATCCCTGTCAAACTCTATGCTGATTGGGGTTTGACCAGGGGTAGGGCCCGCTGTCAGTGGCTATTAGGGGTGTTTAGTTGGCAGGGTTAGCGCTAATGACGGCCACGTCAGCACGCTGGAGTTTGGCCGGCGGTGACCATCCAGTGCGGCGGAGGCTGCTCGGGATTGATCTACAGGCGTCGGCTTGGAGCGTGGATTGCAGCTACGGGACGCTGGGGGACTCGCGCATCCAACGCTGGCAGTAGCTCGCGCCGGAGTGGACTAAATCGACGGCGGCGGCAACTTTTGTGTCTGCCGGAGTTCGTGCAAGCACGGGCTAGATGCGGGGACGCATTTCCGGATGCGCTAGTGGGTGCGGCAGGCTCATGGGAGCACGCGGAGTGCAGTGGTGTAACACCCCGGATGTAACTTACCATATTTGTACTCCGACTCTTGCCATTTTCGGCTCTATGTTAGGAGATTTCCCCGTGGTTGGGTTTTGTCTTCATTTTGCATTTTGTTCATGTCATGCATCTCTTATCATGTCATCATGTGCATCGTATTTGCATACGTGTTCGTCTCCTGCATCCGAGCATTTTCCCCGTTGTCCGTTTTGCATTCCGACACTCCTACGTACCCCGGCGCCCCCTTTTGCCTTTTTTCGTGTGCGGGTGTTAAGCTTTCTCGGAATGGACCAAGATTTGTAAAGCGTCCTTGGTACACCACCATTAGACCGCCTGTCAAGTTTTGTGCCATTTGGAGTCCATTTGATACTCCAACGGTTAACCGAGGAACCGTAAAGGCCTCGTGTGTGTTGCAGCCCAACACCCCACCAAAGTGGCCCAATAACCCATCCAAACCCCCTGCATCCTCTCAGCCGTTCAATCACGACCGCGTGGCTGAAAACCGCTCTCCATTTGGACTCTCCTAGCTCCCCCTACCTATAAATATGTGCCCCTTCCGAAATTTTCGCGCAGTCCAACCCTAACCTAGTGCCTCTCCGCCGCCGGACACGTCCGGGCGCAGCCAGACGCATCCGCCACCACCGCTCGGCCAACCAGGGGCTGCCACGTGTCCACCACGCCGCCCCCGTGCCGCCGGCCCGCCCGAGCCCGGGTCGAGCCCCTGAGGCCTGGTCGCCTCCACCGCCGCCCGCCCGAGCATCGCGCGCCTGCACCGCCGCCACACTACCTCGCCATGCCTCCCGCCGGCCACCAGAGCTCGCCGGAGCCAAGCTCCTCCATCCGGCATCGCTGCGCCTCCCTTCTTCCTCCGCGCCCAGCGACCAGCGCCGCCCGGCGACCAGCTCCGCCACACCGGCGCCACTGCGGTCTCCGGCCACCGCCACCGCCACCGCCACCTCCTGTTCCGGTGAACCCCTTCTCCGGTGAACATCGTAAACCACGCCGCCCGGATCTGGATCTGAGAAACCCTAGGGTTGACCTCTATTTTTCCTCTAAGACATTTTCTGCAGTATTTTGAGCCCCTGTTCATCACATCATAACTCTATCATCGTAGCTCCGTTTCTTGCGCATAATATATCAAATTGTTCATCTGGATGTGCTCTTCATTTTGTTCCATTGTGCCATGCTTGTTTGAGTCCATCTTGATGCCCAAATTGCTGATGCAACAATGCTATAATATGTTAGTTCCTGTTACTTAACAGATCTTGAGCATTTGTCATTTTTGCCATGATTATTGTGTGCTGCATATGGGCACGATCTCTACAAGTGTTTTGGGCTATGCCATGCCATGTTACAGGGGTGTATGACATGTATTTGTGTGATCAATGTGGTGTCTAGCACAAGCATGCAAAGTAGCTCTCATAATATTGCTGATTTCAGGGACTTAGAATTTCACTAAGTCATTTCCTGCTGTTATTTTTATACCATGTATTCATGTTGCTACAGAGAGATCCATGCTTATTTTGAGTATGTTCAGTAAGGATGATTTGGACATATGGTTGTGCTCTATCCATCCATGCCCTTGTTTGCATTTATGGGGTGCCCTAGCATGACTCAATCATGCTCTACTTTTGCTATAAAATGTTCCTGGCAGATTGTATACATGTTAATCAATTTTGCCAAGGTTGTTCTAGTTGATCCATGCGTGCTATGAGTTTGTTATTGATTTGGTTAGTTTCATGAACATGTCTTCTTGCTGGTAGTATGCTTATCTTGTCATGAAATGCCTTGTGTTGAGTGAATCAAGCTCGCAAAGATGCCTTCATAATTCTGTTTATGCCATGTCCAGTTTTCTGCTAAGTCTAAATCTGTTAACGAAACTCGCTATGTTTACATGGGTGCCATCATATCTTGTGATCCTTTTTGGCTTATGGTCAGTTAGGGACTTTTTTTCTATGCTTTGAGTAGATTCATGCCATGCCTTGTATTGCCATGATCTGTCCCTGTAGCATGTTATTAGCTTGCTCTAAACATTGCTTCCTGATGTTACTTCCTGACATGTTAATATTTTCACTAAGTCTGTGATGCTGATATCTTTTGCACTTTTGCCATGCTTGTTTGAACCTGCTGTTGTGTGATTTAGCCGTAGCTCAGTGTTCATTTTTTTTGAAGCATCTTGAGTAGATCACTGCCATGTGCTTTGTTGCTATGTTGGAGTGCAGTAGCTTAATTTCTTGTTGCATTCTTGATGGCATCGTGCTGTTAATCGCAGAATTGTGCCATTTTTGTTTTGCTTGCCATTTGCAAACCGTGCATCCGATTCCGGTGATCTTTATATCGATTTCGACCGAAATCAACTCATGTTTCCAGCGGTATGCTTGGTTTGCCAAGTTGAGGCATGGTTCAATCTTTTCCTTCCGAAGCACGCATATGCATTGCATATCACATCCCGCATATCATGCCATGTTTTGCATCATTTTGCTTGCGCATTGCACCGTGGTTGATTGTGGTTTCCTTTTCTTGTGTCCTTGCCTTGGGTAGAGCCGGGAGACGAGTTCGTGATCGAGGAACCCGTTGAGTACGCTTACGAGGATCAAGCTTACGTCAACTCGGAGAACTTTGCACGCAAGATGACCATACCTTCGAAATGACTTCTATCTTTGCTTTCTCTATTGCTATGCCGCGATACCTACCACTTGCTATATCATGCCTCCCATATTGCCATGTCAAGCCTCTAACCCACCTTTTCCTAGCAAACCGTTGTTTGGCTATGTTAGCACTTTGCTCAGCCCCTCTTATAGCGTTGCTAGTTGCAGGTGATGATGGAGTTTGTTCTTTGTTGGAACATGATTATTGTTGGGATATCATTATCATATCTTTTTTACTTTAATGCAACTATATACTTGGTGAAGGGTGGAAGGCTCGGCCTTATGCTTGGTGTTTGTTCCACTCTTGCCGCCCTAGTTTCCGTCATACCGGTGTTATGTTCCTTGATTTTTGCGTTCCTTACGCGGTTGGGTTATAGTGGGAACCCCTTGCCAGTTCGCCTTGAATAAAACTCCTCCAGCAAGGCCCGACCTTGGTTTTACCATTTGCCACCTAAGCCTTTTTCCCTTGGGTTTCGCGGACTCAAGGGTCATCTTTATTTTAACCCCCGGGCCAGCGCTTCTCTAAGTGTTGGTCCAAACTGGGCAATGTCCGGCGCCCCCTGGGAAACCAGGGTCTATGCCAACCCGATGTCTTGCTCATCCGATGTGCCCTGAGAGCGAGATATGTGCAGCTCCTATCAGGATTTGTCGGCACATTCGGGCGGCTTTGCTGGTCTTGTTTTACCATTGTCGAAATGTCTTATAACCGGGATTCCGAGTCTGATCGGTCCGTCCTGGGAGAAGGAATATCCTTCGTTGACCGTGAGAGCTTGTGATGGGCTAAGTTGAGACACCCTGCAGGGTTTTGATCTTTTGAAAGCCGTGCCCACGGTTATGGGCAGATGGGAATTTGTTAATGTCCCGTTGTACAAAACCTGTCACTTAACTTAATTAAAATGTATCAACCGCGTGTGTAGCTGTGATGGTCTCTTTTCGGCGGAGTCCGGGAAGAGAATACGGTCTCGTGTTATGCTTGAACGTAAGTAGTTTCAGGATCACTTCTTGATCTTATATCTTCTCGACCGTGCCTTGCTTCTCTTCTCTCTCTCATTTCCGTAAGTTAGCCACCATATATGCTAGTGCTTGCTGCAGCTCCACATCACTACCTTTTCCTATCCATAAGCTTAAATAGTCTTGATCGCGAGGGTGTGAGATTGCTGAGTCCCCGCGACTCACAGATTACTTCCAAAACCAGATGCAGGTGCCGATGATGCCTATGCAAGGGACGCGACCGAACTCAAGTGGGAGTTCGATGAGGATTCAAGACGTTATTATGTGTCTTTTCCGGACGATCAGTAGAGGAGCCCAGTTGGGGCGATCAAGGATCTATGCATTTGGGGTGGTCTTTCTTTATTTGTTTCCGTAGTCAGACCTTGATTGTATAATGGATGATGTAATGCTATATTTATGTATTGTGTGAACTGGCGATTGTAAGCCAACTCTTTATCTCTTTCTTATTCAGTACATGGGATGTGTAAAGATTACCCCTCTTGCGACATGCCTACTATGAGGTTATGCCTCTAAGTCGTGCTCCGACACGTGGGAGCTATAGAAGCATCATGGGTGTTACAACTGGTGTGCTCTGCTACAAGCTGCAGCGGCTATAGCCATGGCGGCGATGAGGCATGACGCTGGCGAGCTTCGGAGCTCATGGGACGGTGGCTACAGGATGAAATCAACGATGTGGTTAGGGGGAAATGTACCGGGGCATCATAGTGAGCATGCTGGGCGGGTCGGTCTGCTCGGGGAAGCAATGGATCAAGCAGCGCGGCGAGGAAGATCTCCAATGGCTGACGGTGCAGATGACGACGAGGCCGACGCTATGTTGCTCACGGGCTCGTGTGAATCAAACAGAGGAGGCAGCAAGGTACAGCGGAGCTCCTGGACGTGTTGGGTAGGCGGGGCGGTGGTTGTGGCTACGACGACGACGACGAGCGGAGACGGCAGTGCTCGGGTAAGCTGCGGGGAGAGAGCAGAGGAGGGGAGAGGACGAGTGGGTAGAACAGAGGGTTTGGGGGGTTGCGTGGCGTCTCCAGCCAGCCAACAATGTCAGTAGAAGCAGGAGGTGGCTCGGCTCATGCCGGCGTGCGGCGACCACGCGCGCGGCATCCTACTGGCATGGGGAGGAAGACGCCCCTGCCCCTGGTGGGCTTGGCAGCTAGCTGGGCCGACTACAGGTAAGGCCAGGTGGGTTTCTCTCTCTGGTTTCTATTTTAGTTGTTATTTCCTTTTTCTTTTGATCTGTTTTGAATTAGTAAAAATACTAACTAATTTTTTTAAATGCTGACAAAAATTGTGGGCACTATTTGAATTATTTCCAACAGCCCCCAATTGTTTTCAGAAGTGTTGAAGCATTTAAAATATTTATAGGCATTAAATGCTCCAATTCAAATACGATATGATTTAACTCAAAAATCCATAAATGTCCAAGAAATATGCTCATCATTTTTGGCAGAGGTTTTCACCTTTATCAGAAATCATGAACATTTGCAATGACATTTTGGGTTCTTTGAAAAAGAGTTTATTTGAACCTATTTGAATTCTTTCTGGTGCTAGGGTTTGATCAATCCCCATTTCAGCTTTACATAAAATTTAAACGTGATGCAATACACAAGTGCTAGCCTAGTGCAAGGTAAAGCTAGGGATGTGACAACTCACCCCCACTAAACAAGAATCTCGTCCCGAGATTCAAGATGTGAGGTAAGAGAACAAAGGGAACACAAGGCTAACACGATCTTCATGATCCAATTGCCATTCTCAAAGATGTTAATACATTGCTTAAAATTGATCTTGACGCCTTTGTTTTCTAGATCTTCATCCAACACGATGACGACATACAGAAACTCTACTTGAAACTATCTCCTTGAAGATCAAGCACTCAGGATCAACTCATGGAGTGAGACGTTGAATCATCTCTTTTGCTGAGACACAAACACACTTCAAGAGGGAAGGAAACAACCAGATGACGAATGTTCAAATTGGTAGGCAACAATTCCACGCTTAGCTAGGATGGTGCATGGTTTCAAGATTTCAATGAAATAATTGGCGGAGACGGCAGCACTCGGGTAAGCTACGGGGAGAGAGCAGAGGAGGGGAGAGTAGGAGTGGGTAGACCAGAGGGTTTGGGGGGTTGCGTGGCATCTCCAGCCAGCCAACAACATCAGTAGAAGCAGGAGGTGGCTCGGCGCGTGCCGGCGTGCGGCGACCACACGCGCGGCATCCTACTGGCACGGGGAGGATGACGCCCCTGCCCCTGGTGGGCTTGGCAGCTAGCTGGGCCGGCTACAGGTAAGGCCCAGGTGGGTTTCTCTCTCTGGTTTCTATTTTAGTTGTTATTTTCTATTTCTTTTGATCTGTTTTGAATTAGTAAAAATACTAACTCATTTTTTAAAATGCTGACAAAAATTATGGGCACTATTTGAATTATTTCCAACAGCCCCCAATTGTTTTCAGAAGTGTTGAAGCATTTAAAATATTTATAGGAATTAAATGCTCCAATTCAAATACAATACGATTTAACTCAAAAATCCATAAATGGTCAAGAAATATGCTCATCATTTTTGGCAGAGGTTTTCACCTTTATCAGAAATCATGAACATTTTCAATGACATTTTGGGTTCTTTGAAAAAAAATTTATTTGAACCTATTTAATTATTTCTAGTCCTAGGGTTTGATCAATCCCCATTTTAGCTTTACATAAAATTTAAACATGATGCAACACACAAGTGCTAGCCTAGTGCAAGGTAAAGCTAGGGATGTGACATGCAGATGATGAAACAAACCTAGACCGAACGAGGGTTAGTAAAAACCTGTTTTCATTGTAATCTGTTTGATATGTCAAGAAGTGCTATTACAGATAGTTCCAACGCTATTTACATGCCAAAGTTTGTACACAAGGGAATGCTATATACAGGGCCTAAAAAATATGGTCTTGAAGATCTCATTGATAACCTGCCGCACGTCTGCGTCCCTTTTGTCCTTGTGGAAAAGATTCCTTGAGAGGAATGGTCCATGGTCGTTTATATGAAAACGGGCCCGGAAAGAGTCCCTGCA
The DNA here is from genome assembly GCF_003073215.2 of Triticum urartu. Classification (NCBI taxonomy): domain Eukaryota; kingdom Viridiplantae; phylum Streptophyta; class Magnoliopsida; order Poales; family Poaceae; genus Triticum; species Triticum urartu. The sequence continues at coordinate 321,815,538 of NC_053024.1, read as the reverse complement.
CGACCGTGAAGTAGCTAGGTTTTAATGCACCTGTGGTATTTGAAAATAAGGATCAAAGAAAAAAGGGTCAAGGTCACATAGGGTCGAGACGCACTATGGACCGTATTGTGCCTCTGTCATTGCCCAGGGTATTTTGAGTGCATAATTATGCACACGCGGTACATATGCCGTGGATGTGTGTGGCGTCCGACAGAGGCCAAACTGCTAGTCTAGCTCTAGAGTCACCGAGCTATCATCATGTAGAGTAGACCGGACGCATTTAATAGTGTCTGGGGGCTTGACGGCTAATGAGGTGTGCGGCCTAGGGAGGCCGCTCTGCACATCAGCCGTGAAGGCCGTGGTGTGCTCCTCAGAAGGAACGCTCCGTGGTTCCAATTGACTGTGATAATGCCATGGGGTCTGGGCATTTTGAGCTTTAAGTAAGCATAATGCGGGACCGCATTCAAGCGGGCGAAGGCGGATCGTCCGAGCAGTGCATGAGAACTACTTCGGAAGGGGATGACGTCGAAGATCAAGTGTTCGCTTCAGAAGTTATCCGGCGAACTGAAGAATAGTTCCAATGTTATTGAGCCCGTGCAGCGGGCTTCTACGCCGGGTGTTATTCCTTTAAAGGTGGTGTTGGTAGGCTTGATTCTTGATGGGTGAGTACACATTTTTGTGGACCGTGTCTTGATAAATCAAGTTAAGTCTACTGCCACCGTCCATGAGGACTCTAGTGAGATGATATCCGTCAATGATTAGGTCGAGGTCCAGAGCTGCCGAACCTCCATGATGGATACTGGTCGGGTGGTCCCTACGATCGAAGTTGATAGGACAAGCCGACCATGGATAGAATTTAGGGGCGACGGGCTCTACGGCGTAGACGTCCGTTAGTGCGCGTTTGAGCTCCCTCTTGGGGATATGCGTGATGTAGATCATGTTCATTGTTTTCACCTCAGGCGGAAATTTATTTTGCCCCCTTGTGTTCGGTGAGCGGGGCTGTTCGTCATCTTCGGTTGGCGGTCCTTTCCCCTTATGTTCGGTGTTTGACTTACCGGCCTGTTTAAAGACCCAACAATTTCTGTTGTTGTGGTTGGCAGGCTAATCAGGGGTGCCATGAATCTGGCAAGGCTGATAGAGTATTTTGTCCAAATAGGATGGATCATCTTTTTTTCCATTGAATGGCTTCTTCCGCTGATCGGATTTAGCACCACTGAATCCGGCATTGACCGCCTTGTTTTCGGTATCTTCATTGTTGCTTCGACGCTTGTGTTTGTTGCGTCGTGGCCTGCCATTGCCATCTCTGGCCTCGGTGGTGCCGGGATCATTGGTATTATTGCTTATATGAGTTAACTAGCTATATTCTCTCACGCAAAAGTGGGTCATTAGTGCGGTAAGGGCTGCCATGGTCTTCGGTTTTTCTTGGTTGAGGTGTCGGCTGCTACCTCTTGAGCACTGCATTGGTTTTCCCTTGAAGAGGAAAGGGTGGTGCAGTAAAGCAGCGTAAGTATTTCCCTCAGTTTTTGAGAACCAAGGTATCAATCTAGTAGGAGACCATGCGCGTGTCACCTCGTACCTACACAAACAAATAAGAACCTTGCAACCAACGCGATAAAGGGGTTGTCAATCCCTTCACGACCACTTGCAAGAGTGAGATCTGATAAAGATGATAATAATAAGATAAGTACTTTTGGTATTTTTATGATATAGATTGAAAGTAAAGATTGCTTATAATTTTGAGAATATCTAGGCATGATCATGTATATAGGCATCCCGTCCGCGACAAGTAGACCGACTCCTGCCTTCATCTACTACTATTAGTCCACACATCGACCGCTATCCAGCATGCACCTAGAGTATTAAGTTTATAAGAACAGAGTAACACCTTAAGCAAGATGACATTATGTAGAGGGATAAACTCATGCAATATGATATAAACCCCATCTTTTTCTCCTCGATGGCAACAATACAATACGTGTCGTTTCCCTTTCTGTCACTGGGATCGAGCACCGCAAGATTGAACCCAAAGCTAAGCACTTCTCCCATTGCAAGAAAGATCAATCTAGTAGGCCAAGCCAAACTAATAATTCGACGAGACTTGCAAAGATAAACCAATCATACATAAAAGAACTCAAAGAAGATTCAAATATTGTTCATAGATAATCTGGATCATAAACCCACAATTCACCGGATCTTGAAAAACACACCGCAAAAATAAGAGTTACATCGAATAGATCTCCAAGAGAATCAAGGAGAACTTTGTATTGAGATCCAAAGAGAGATAATAAGCCATCTAGCTACTAGCTATGGACCCGAAGGTCTGAAGTAAACTACTCACACATCATCGGGGGGGCCATGGAGTTCATGTAGAGGCCCTCCATGATCAATGCCCCTCCGGCGGAGCTCCGTAAAAGGCCCCAAATGGGATCTCTTGGGTACAGAAGGTTGCGGCGGTGGAAATAGGGTTTCTTGGTGCTCCTGGATGTTTGGGGGTACATGGATATATATAGGAGGAAGAAGTATGTCGGTGGAGCAATGAGGGGCCAACGAGGGTGGAGGGCGCGCCCAGGGGGGTGGGCGCGCCCCCTGCCTCGTGGCTGCCTCGTTGATTGCTTGACGTCCACTCCAATTCTCCTGGACCATGTTTGTTCCAAAAATAACACTCCCGACTGTTTCATTCCGTTTGGACTCCGTTTGATATTCCTTTTCGGCAAAACCCTAAAATAGGAAAAAATACAACAATTTGGGCGAGGCCTCCTCTTAATAGGTTAGTCCCAAAAATATAATAAAAGTGTAAAAATAAGCACAATAACATCCAAAATAGATAATATAATAGCATGGAGCAATCAAAAATTATAGATACGTTGGAGACGTATCAAGCATCCCCAAGCTTAATTCCGGCTCATCCTCGAGTAGGTAAATGATAAAAATAGAATTTTAGATGTGGAATGCTTCCTAACATATTTCCCAATGTAATTTTTCTTTATTGTGGCATGAATGTTCAGATCCAAAAGATTCAAGATAAAAGTTTAATGTTGACATAGAAATAATAATACTTCAAGCATACTAACTAAGCAATCATGTCTTCTCAAAATAACATGGCCAAAGGAAGTTATCCCTACAAAATCATATAGTCTGGCTATGCTCTATCCTCATTGCACAAAATATTAAATCATGCACAACCCCGATGACAAGCCAAGAAATTGTTTCATACTTTTGATGTTCTCAAACTTTTTCAATCTTCATGCAATATATTAGCGTGAGCCATGGATATAGCACTATGGTGGAATAGAATGGTGGTTGTGGAGAAGACAAAAAAGGAGAAAACAGTCTTACATCAACTAGGCGTAACAACGGGCTATGGAGATGCCCATCAATAGATATCAATGTGAGTGAGTAGGGATTTCCATGCAACGGATGCACTAGAGCTATAAGTGCATGAAAGCTCAACAAAATAAACTAAGTGGGTGTGCATCCAACTTGCTTTCTCATGAAAACCTAGGGTAATTTGAGGAAGCCCATCATTGGAATATACAAGACAAGTTTTATAATGTAAAATCCCCACTAGTTTATGAAAGTTACAACATAGGATACTCTCTATCATGAAGATCATGGTGCTACTTTGAAGCACAAGTGTGGAAAAGGATAGTAACATTGTCCCTTCTCTCTTTTTCTCTCATATTTTTATTTGGGCCTTCCTTTTTTTCTTTTTTCGCCTCTTTTCTCCTTTATTTTATTTTTCGTCCGGAGTCTCGTCCCAACTTGTGGGGGAAACATAGTCTCCATCATCCTTTCCTCACTGTGACAATGTTCTAATAATGATGATCATCACACTTATTTTTACTTACAACTCAAGAATTACAACTCAATAGTTAGAACAAAGTATGACTCTATGTGAATGCCTCCGGCGGTGTACCGAGATATGCAATGAATCAAGAGTGACATGTATGAAAGAATTATGAATAGTGGCTTTGCCACAAATACGATGTCAACTACTTGATCATGCAAAGCAATATTACAATGATGAAGCGTGTAATAACAAACGGAACTGTGGAAAGTTGCATGGCAATATATCTCAGAATGGCTATGGAAATGCCATAATAGGTAGGTATGCTGTCTGTTTTGAGGAAGGTATATGGTGGGTTTATGGTACCGGCGAAAGTTGTGTGGTACTAGAGAGGCTAGCAAATGGTGGAAGGGTGAGGGTGCGTATAATCCATGGAATCAACATTAGTCATAAAGAACTCACATATTTATTGCAAAAATCTATTAGTTATTGAAGCAAAGTACTACGTGCATGCTCCTAGGGGGATAGATTGGTAGGAAAACACCATTGCTCGTCCCCGACCGCCACTCATAAGGAAGGAAATCAATAAATAAATCATGCTCCGACTTCACATAACAGTTCACCATACGTGCATGCTACGAGAATCACAAACTTCAACACAAGTATTTCTCAAATTCACAACTACTCAACTAGCATGACTCTAATATCACCATCTCCATATCTCAAAACAATCATCAAGTATCAAACTTCTCTTAGTATCCAATGCACTTATATGAAAGTTTTTATTATTCCCATGTTTTTCTGAAGGACTCTCAAAATAATATAAGTGAAGCATGAGAGATCAATTATTTCTATAAAATAAAACCACCACTATGCTCTAAAATATATAAGTGAAGCATTAGAGCAAAAACTATATAACTCGAAAGATATAAGTGAAGCACATAGAGTATTCTAATAAATTCCAATTCATGTGTCTCTCTCTCAAAATGTCTGTACATCAAGGATGATTGTGTTAAACTAAAAAGCAAAGACTCAAATCATACAAGATGATCCAAGCAAAACACATATCATGTGGCGAATAAAAATATAGCTCCAAGTAAAGTCACCGATAGACGAAGACGAAAGAGGGGATGCCTTACGGGGCATCCCCAAGCTTAGGCTTTTTGGTGTCCTTGTATTTTACATTGGGGTGCCATGGTGTAACGCCCCATATCTAACTTGAGATATTTGTATTCCAAGTCTTGCCATTTTCGGCACTAAGTTATGATATTCCCTCGTGGTTGGTTTTGTCTTCATTTTGCATTTTGTCCTTGTCATGCATGTCATATCATGTCATCATGTGCATCACTTTTGCATACGTGTTCATCTCACGCATCCGAGCATTTTCCCCGTTGTCCGTTTTGCATTCTGGCACTCCTACATCCTCCGGCGTCCCCTTTTGCTTATTTTCGTGTGCAGGTGTTAAACATTCTCGGATTGGACCGAGACTTGCCAAGTAGCCTTGGAACAACACCGGTAGGCCGCCTGTCAAGTTTCGTGCCATTTGGAGTCCGTTTGATACTCCAATGGTTAACTGAGGAACCGTAAAGGCCTCGTGTGTGTTGCAGCCCAAAACCTCTCCAAAGTGGCCCAAAACCCTCCTAAACCCCACCCATCCTCTCGGTCGTTCGATCACAATCGTGTGGTCGAAAACTGCACCTCATTTGGACTCTCCTAGCTCCCTCTACCTATAAATATATGCCCCCTCCGAAAATCCTGGGTCCAAACCATAGCCCCGCTCCTCCCGCGCCGCCGGACACGTCCGCATGCGCCGGACGCGTCCGCTCACCGCCGCCCGGCCAACCGCAGGCTGCCACGTGGCACTCCACATCGCCCGCCGCCGTCGGCCCGCTCGGGCCCGAGGCTGGCCCACGCATCGCCGCCGCCCGTCCCGCGCGCGCGCCGCCCGACCCCGCCACCTGCTCGCCGGCGCCGCCCCGCTCCTCCCGCGCCCGCTGCCGCACGCCCTCGTCGCTGGCCTCCCGCGCCCCGCCACCTCGATGTCCGCGTCGCCCGCACCCACTTCGCTGGTCGCCGCCCGCGCCGCGCGAGCCGCGCCGCCTCGCTGCCCTCGCCGTCCGGTGCCAGATCCGGCTGCCCCGACGCCCCTCTCTGCCACCTCAAGCTCTGGCCGCCGTCCCCATCGTCTCTGGCGAGACACTGGGTCAGCCTTGGTAACCATGCATGCCGGATCTGGATCTGAGACGAAACCTAGGGGTTGACCTCGTTTCTCCGCTAAGTCTGCATTATTTTCTAGCACATTTCATCATGCCATATCTCATCATCCGTAGCTCTGTTTTGCGCGTATGATATATCATATTGTTCGTCTGGATGTGCTCTTCATTTCATTCCATTGCACCATGCTTGTTTGAGTCCATCTTGATGCCCTAAATGTTGTTGCAAGAGTGCTATATAATGTTAATTTCTGTTTCTTAACAGATTATGGACATTTTTCATTTTGGCCATGTTTAATGTGTGCCTCCTATGAACTTGAGCCCTACATGTGTTTTGGGCTATGCCATGCCATCTTTACAGGGGTGTATGCCATTTATTTTTGTGATCAATGTGGTGACTAGCACAAGCATGCGAAGTAGCTCTCGTGATGTTGCTGATTTCAGGGACTTAGAATTCTTCTAAGTCATTTCCCTGATGTTATTTTTATGCCATGTATGCATGTTGCTACAGAGTGATCCATGCCTCTTTTGAGCATGTTAAGTAAGTATGATTTTGAGATATTGTTGTGTTCTATCCATCAGTGTCTTTGTTTGCAATTATGGAGTACCCTAGCATGACTCAATTTTGTTCTACTTTTGCTATAAAATGTTCCTAGCAGATTGTTTACGTGTTAATCAATTTTGCCAAGGTTGTTGTAGTTGATCCATGCATGATATGAGATTGTTCTTGCCATGGTTAGCTTATTGATCATGTCTTCTTGCTGGATGTATGCTTAGTTTGTCATTCAGTGCCTTGTGGTGAGTGCATCGAGCTCGTAAACATGCCTACATAACTCTGTTTTTGCCATGTCCAGTTTTTCTGCTAAGTCTGAATCTGTTAACGGAACTTGCTATGTTTACATGGTTGCCATCATATCTTCTGATCCTTTTGTGCTTATGGTCAGTAAGGGACGTTTGTAATATGCTTCGATTAGTTTCATGTCATGCCTTGCTTCGCCATGATATGTACCGGTAGCATGTTGTTATCTTGCTCTAAACATTGCTTCCTGATGTTAATTCCTGACATGTTGTTATTTTTCACTAAGTCTGTGAACCTGATATCTTTTGTACTTTTGCCATGCTTGTTTGAACCAGCTATTGTGTGATTTAGCCGTAGCTCAGTGTTCATCTTTTGTCAAGCATCTTGAGTGGATCACTGTCATGTGCTTTGTTGTTAAGTTAGAGTGCAGTAGCTTATTTTCTTGTTGCACTTTAGATGGCATCGTGTTGTTAATCGTAGAATAGTGCCATTATTGTTTTGCTTGCCATTTGCAAACCGTGCATCCGATTCCGGTGATCTTTATATCAATTTCGACCGAAATCAACTCATCTTTCCAGCGGCACTCTTGGTTTTCCAAGTTGAGTCCTGATTCAATCTTTTCCTTCCGGAGCATGCATATGCATTGGATATCACATCCTGCATATCATGCCATGTTTTGCATCATGTTGCTTGCGCATTGCACCGTGGTTGATTGTTGTTTATTTTGCTTGTGTTCTTGCTTTGGGTAGAGCCGGGAGACGAGTACGTGATCGAGGAACCTGTTGAGTACGCTTACGAGGATCAAGCTTACGTTAACTCGGAATCACTTCTATCTTTGCTTGCTAGTTGCTCGCTCTATTGCTATGCCTATGCCGCGATACCTACCACATGCTATATCATGCCTCCCATATTGCCATGTCAAACCTCTAACCCACCTTGTCCTAGCAAACCATTGTTTGGCTATGTTACTACTTTGCTCAGCCCCTCTTATAGCGTTGCTAGTTGTAGGTGAAGATTGGAGTTTGTTCCTTGTTGGAGCATGTTTATTGTTGGGATATCATTATTATATATTGTTTACTTTAATGCACCTATATACTTGGTAAAGGGTGGAAGGCAAGGCCTTATGCCTGGTGGTTTGTTCCACTCTTGCCGCCTTAGTTTCCGTCATACCGGTGTTATGTTCCTTGATTTTGCGTTCCTTACACGGTTGGGTTATAATCGGAACCCCTTGACAGTTCGCCTTGAATAAAACTCCTTCAGCAAGGCCCAATCTTGTTTTTACCATTTGCCACCTAGCCTTTTTTTCCCTTGGGTTCCACGGACTCAAGGGTCATCTTTATTTTAAACCCCCCTAGGCCAGTGCTCCTCTTAGTGTTGGTCCGAACCGAGCTGCGGGGCCACCTCGGGGAAACTTGACGGTTGGTTTTACTCATAGCTAGTCTCATCCGGTGTTGCCCTGAGAACAAGATACGTGCGACTCCTATCGAGATTTGTTGGCACATCGGGTGGCTTTGCAGGTCTTGTTTTACCATTATCGAGATGTGTTGTAACCGGGATTCCGAGTCTGATCGGGCCGTCCTGGGAGAAGGAATATCCTTCGTTGACCGTGAGAGCTTGTGATGGGCTAAGTTGGGACACCCCTGCAGGGATTTGAACTTTCGAAAGCCGTGCCCGTGGTTATGGGCAGATGGGAATATGTTAATGTCCGGTTGTAGAAAACCTGAAACTAAACTTAATTAAAATGAATCAACAACATGTGTAGCCGTGATGGTCTCTTTTCGGCGGAGACCAGGAAGAGAACACGGTCTCGTGTTATGCTTGAACGTTAGTAGTTCTAGGATCACTTCTTGATCATAGATTCTCGACCGTGCTTTGGCCTTCTCTTCTCGCTCTCTTTTGCGTAAGTTAGCGACCATATATGCTAGTGCTTGCTGCAGCTCCACCTCACTACTTTTCCCTACCCATAATCTTAAATAGTCTTGATCGCGAGGGTGTGGGATTGCTGAGTCCCCGTGACTAACAGATTACTTCCAAAACCAGATGCAGGTGTCGATGATGCCATTCCAGGAGATGCGACTGAACTCAAGTGGGAGTTCGATGAGGACTCAGGACGTTACTACGTTTGCTTTCCAGATGATCAGTAGTGGAGCCCAGTTGGGGCGATCATGGATCTTATGCATTTGGGGTTGTCTTTATTTTGGTTCCGTAGTCGGACCTTGATTCTATCTAGATGATGTAATGCTATATTTATATATTGTGTGAAGTGGCGATTGTAAGCCAACCTTGTACCCCTTTCTTATTCAGTACATGGGATGTGTAAAGATTACCCCTCTTGCGACATGCCTACAATGTGGTTATGCCTCTAAGTCGTGCTCTGACATGTGGGAGATATAGCCGCATCGTGGGTGTTACACTTGGGCATCCCCAAGCTTAGGATCTTTCCACTCCTTGTTTCATAATCCATCAAATCCTTACCCAAAACTTGAGAACTTCACAACACAAAACTTAATAGAAAAATCTTGTGACCACCGTTAGCGAAAGAAAAAAGACACCACTTCAAGATACTGTAATGAACTCATTCCTGATTTATATTGGTGTTAAAACTACTGTATTCCAACTTTTGTATGGTTCATAAACTCTTTTACTAGCCATAGATTCATCAAAATAAGCAAACAACACACGGAAAACAAAATCTGTCAAAAACACAACAGTCTGTAGTAATCTGTAAGTAACTCAAACTTCTGGAACACCAAAAATTCTAAACTAAATTTCTGGACGTGGGGAATTTATCTATTAATCATCTGTTAAAAGAATTAACTAAATATCACTCTCCAATAAAAAATGGAAGCAATTCTCATGAGCGCTAAAGTTTCTGTCTTTTTACAGCAAGATCAAAAAGACTTTCCCCATGTATTCCCAACGGTTCTACTTGGCACAAACACTAATTAAACACAAAAAACACAATCAAAATAGAGGCTAGATAAATTATTTATTACTAAACAGGAGCAAAAAGCAAATAATAAAAATAAAATTGGGCTGCCTCCCAACAAGCGCTATTGTTTAACGCCCTTAGCTAGGCATAAAAACAAGGATAGATCTAGGTATTGCAATCTTTGGTAGGTAATTCTTCAATAAGACACCTATAACACCTAGGAGTCTCTTTCTTTTTATTAATTATCAAACTTCTAGGCACAAAATCAAGAAAATCATTGTAGGAAAAGGTTCCTTAAGGATAGCAAGAAAATTGGGGTGCACACTTACGGATTTGAGATCCGCATTTCCCTTACTAGAGGTTTCACCCTTAATTTTAGGAACATAAATCAATTTGGCAATATTAGCATCAGAAGGAGTGTTTTTCACAGAAGAAAAGGCAGATCCTAGGTTGGTAATAATATCCTCAATTTTATCAATTCTAGTGGAATCTTGATGTATCTTTTCATTAACCATAGGTTCCTTTTATTTAAAAAATTTAAGAGCCACTCCTACCTTAGATCCATCTTGGGTAACTTGGTTGTGGATCTTTCTATCCAAAATTTCAATCAACTCTATGGTAGGAACTATATTTTCAATAATTTCAAGCCTTTGCATCACATGTTCCAAAGTTAAAGTAGTTCCATTAACCAAAAGAAGTGGTGGGCCAAAGAAATCGGTCATAGCATTATAAGAATCAAAAGTATGGCTACCCAAGAAATTTCCTCTGGTAATGGTATCAAGAATATATCTATTCCAAGGCATGATGCCTACATAAAAATTGCGAAGACGGATGGAAGTAGATTGCTTCCTAGTAGATCTATTTTGTGCATTGCAAATTCTTTACCAAGCTTCTTTTGGATTTTCTCCCTCCCTTTGTTCAAAATTAAGAACTTCATTCTCTGGAGACAAGGGAGTAGATAAAGGAATAGCCATAACGACGAGGCAAGCGAAAAGAGGCGAACAGAATAGAGAGGGCGAATAAAACGACAATGGTGAAGTGGGGGAGAGAAAAACGAGAGGCAAATCGCAAATAATGTAATGTGAAGGATAAGAGTTGTGATGGATACTTGGTATGTCTTGACTTGGCATAGATCTCCCTGGCAACGGTGCCAGAAATCCTTCTTGCTACCTCTTGAGCATTGCGTTGGTTTTCCCTTGAAGAGGAAAGGGTGGTCCAGTAAGGCAGCGTAAGTATTTCCCTCAGTTTTTGCGAACAAAGGTATTAATCCATTAGGAGACCACGCGCGAGTCACCTCGTACCTACACAGACAAATAAGAACCTCACAACCAACACGATAAAGGGGTTGTCATTCCCTTCACGGTCACTTGCAAGAGTGAGATCTGATAGAGATGATAATAATAAGATAAGTATTTTTGGTATTTTTAAGATATAGATTGAAATTAAAGATTGCAAAATAAAATAGATTGGAAACTTGTATGATTGAGAATAGACCCGGGGCCATAGGTTTCACTAGTGGCTTCTCTCAAGATATCATATGTATTACGGTGGGTGAACAAATTACTGTCGAGCAATTGATAGAAAAGCGAATAATTTTGAGAATATCTAGGCATGATCATGTATATAGGCAACAGATCCGCGACAAGTAGACCGACTCCTGCATGCATCTAGAGTATTAAGTTCATAAGAACACAGTAACACCTTAAGCAAGATGACATGATGTAGAGGGATAAAATCATGCAATATGACATAAAACCCCATCTTTTATTCATGATGGCAACAATACAATATGTGTCGTTTCCCTTTCTGTCACTGGGATCGAGCACCGTAAGATTGAACCCAAAGCTAAGCACTTCTCCCATTGCAAGAAAGATCAATCTAGTAGGGCAAACCAAACTGATAATTCGAAGATACTTGCAAAGGTAAACCAATCATATATAAAAGAATTTAGAGAATATTGAAATATTGTTCATAGATAATCTAGATCATAAACCCACAATTCATCGGATCTCGACAAAGACACCGCAAAAAGGAGAGTTACATCAAATAGATCTCCAAGAGAATCGAGGAGAACTTTGTATTGAGATCCTAAGAGAGAGAAGAAGGCATCTAGCTACTAGATATGGACCTGAAGGTCTGAAGTAAACTACTCAAACATCATCGACGGAGCCATGGAGTTGATGTAGAGGCGCTCCGTGATCAATGCCCCCTCCGGCGGAGCTCCGAAAAAGGCCCCAAGATGGGATCTCTTGGGTACAGAAGGTTGCGGCGGTGGAAATAGGGTCTCGTGGTGCTCCTGGATATTTGGGGGGTATATGGATATATATAGGAGGAAGAAGTACGTCGGTGGAGCAACGAGGGGCCCACGAGGGCGGAGGGCGGTCCCAGGGGGTGGGCGCGCCCCCTGCCTCCTGGACGCCTCGTTGATTGCTTGACATCCACTCCGAGTCTGCTGGATCATGTTTGTTCCAAAAATAACACTCCCGAAGGTTTCATTCCGTTTGGACTCCGTTTGATATTCCTTTTCGACGAAACTCTAGAATAGACAAAAAAACAACAATTTGGGCTGGGCCTCCGGTTAGTAGGTTAGTCCCAAAAATATGATAAACGTGTAAAAATAATCCCAATAATGTCTAAAATAGATAATATAATAGCATGGAGCAATCAAAAATTATAGATACGTTGGAGACATATGTAGCATCCCCAAGCCTAATTCTTGCTCGTCCTCGAGTAGGTAAATGATAAAAACAGAATTTTTGATGTGGAATGCTTGCTAACATATTTCTCAATGTAATTTTTCTTTATTGTGGCATGAATGTTCAGATCCAAAACATTCAAGATAAAAGTTTAATATTGACATAGAAATAATAATACTTCCAGCATACTAACTAAGCAATCATGTCTTCTCAAAATAACATGGCCAAAGAAAGTTATCCCTACAAAATCATATAGTCTGGCTATGCTCAATCTTCATCACACAAAATATTAAATCATGCTCAATCCCTGATAACAAGCCAAGCAATTGTTTCATACTTTTGATGTTCTCAAACATTTTTAATCTTCACGCAATATATGAGCGTGAGCGATGGATATAGCACTATGGTGGAATAGAATGGTGGTTGTGGAGAAGACAAAAAAGGAGAAGATAGTCTCACATCAACTAGGCGTATCAACAGGCCATGGAGATGCCCATCAATAGATATCAATGTGAGTGAGTAGGGATTGCCATGCAACGGATCCACTAGAGCTATAAGTGTATGAAAGCTCAACAAAAGAAACTAAGTGGGTGTGCATTCAACTTGCTTTCTCACGAAGACCTAGGGAAATTTGAGGAAGCCCATCATTGGAATATAGAAGCCAAGTTCTATAATGTAAAATTCCCACTAGTTTATGAAAGTGACAACATAGGAGACTCTCTATCATGAAGGTCATGCTGCTACTTTGAAGCACAAGTGTGGAAAAAGGATAGTAACATTGTCCCTTCTCTCTTTTTCTCTTATTTTTTATTCGGGCCCTCTTTTTTTTTCTTTTTTTCGGCCTCTTTTCTCCTTATTTTATTTTTCATACCGACTTGTGGGGGAATCATAGTCTCCATCATCCTTTCCTCACTGGGACAATGTTCTAATAATGATGATCATCACACTTCTTTTTACTTACAACTCAAGAATTACAACTCAATACTTAGAACAAAGTATGACTCTATGTGAATGCCTCCGGCGGTGTACCGGGATATGCAATGAATTAAGAGTGACATGTATGAAAGAATTATTAATGGTGGCTTTGCCACAAATACGATGTCAACTACATGATCATGCAAAGCAATACGACAATGATGAAGCGTGTCATAACAAATGGAATGGTGGAAAGTTGCATGGCAATATATCTCGGAATGTCTATGTAAATGCCATAATACATAGGTATGGTGGTTGTTTTGAGGAAGGTATATGGTGGGTTTATGGTACCGGCGAAAGTTGCGCGGTACTAGAGAGGCTAGCAAATGGTGGAAGGGTGAGGGTGCATATAATCCATGGACTCAACATTGGTCATAAAGAACTCACATACTTATTGCAAAAATCTATTAGTTATCGAAACAAAGTACTACATGCATGCTCCTAGGGGGGTAGATTTTTAGAAAAGACCATCGCTCGTCCCCGACCGCCACTCATAAGGAAGGCAATCAATAAATAAATCATGCTCCAACTTCATCACATAACGGTTCACCATACGTGCATGCTACGGGAATCAGAAACTTCAACACAAGTAATTCTCAAATTCACAACTACTTAACTAGCATGACTCTAATATCACCATCTCCATATCTCAAAACAATCATCAAGTATCAAACTTCTCTTAGTATTCAATGCACTTATATGAAAGTTTTAATTATTTCCATGTTCTTATAAATGACTCTCAAAATAATATAAGTGAAGCATGAGAGATTAATTATTTCTATAAATAAAACCACCACCGTGCTCTAAAACATATAAGTGAAGCACTAGAGCAAAAACTATAACTCAAAAGATATAAGTGAAGCACATAGAGTATTCTAATAAATTCCAATTCATGTGTGTCTCTCTCAAAATGTGTGTACATCAAGGATGATTTTGGTAAACTAAAATCAAAGACTTAAATCATACAAGACGCTCCAAGAAAAACACATATCATGTGGCGAATAAAAATATAGCTCTATGTAAAGTTACCGATAGACGAAGACAAAAGAGGGGATGCCTTCCAGGGTATCCCCAAGATTAGGCTTTTTGGTGTCCTTGTATTTTACCTTGGGGTGCCATGGGAATCCCCATGCTTAGGCTCTTGCCACTCATTATTTCATAATCAATCAAATCTTTAACCAAAACATGAAAACTTCACAACACAAAACTTAACAGAAAAATCTTGTGAGCTCCGTTAGCGAAAGAAACCAAAACACCACTTCAAGGTACTGTAATTAACTCATTCTTGATTTATATTGGTTTTAAACCTATTGTATTCCAACTTTTCGATGGTTCATAAACTCTTTTACTAGCCATAGATTCATCAAAATAAGCAAACAACACACGAAAAACAGAATATGTCAAAAATAGAACAGTCTGTAGTAATCTGTAACTAATGCAAACTTATGGAACCCCAAAAATTCTAAAATAAATAGATGGACGTGAGGAATTTATGTATTAAAATATTAAAAAATAATTAACTGAATAGCACACTCCAATAAAAAAATGGCAGCAATTCTCGTGATCGCTAGAGTTTCTGTTTTTTACAGCAAGATCAAAAAGACTTTCCCCAAGTCTTCCCAATGGTTCTACTTGGCACAAACACTAATTAAACACAAAAAACACAACCAAAAAAGAGGCTATATAAATTATTTATTACTAAACAGGAGAAAAAAGCAAGGAATAAAAATAAAATTGGGTTGCCTCCCAAAGAGCGCTATCGTTTAACGCCCTTAGCTAGGCATAAAAGCAGGGATAGATCTAGGTATTGCCATCTTTGGTAAGCAATTCTTCAATAATATACGTATAAACCCTAGGAGTCTATTTATTTTTATTAATTATCAAACTTCTAGGTACAAAATCAAGAAAATCATTGTAGCAAAAGGTTCCTTAAGGATAGCAAGAAAGTTGGGGTGAACACTTATGGATTTGAGGTCCGCATTTCCCTTACTAGAAGTTTCACCCTTAATTTTAGGAACATACATCAATTTGCCAATCTTAGCATTAGAAGGAGTGTTTTTCACGGAACAAAAGGCAGATCCTAGGTTGGTAATAATATCCTCAATTTCATCAATTCTAGTGGAATCTTGATCTATCTTTTGATTAACCATAGGTTCCTTTTCTTTAAAAAATTTAAGAGCCACTCCTACCTTAGATACGTATTGGTTAACTTGGTTGTGGATCCTTCTATCCAAATTTTCAATCAACTCTACGGTAGCAACTTTATTTTCAATAATTTCAAGCCTCTGGATCACATGTTCCAAAGTTAAAATAGTTCCATAAACCAAAAGAGTTGGTGGGCCAAACAAATCTATCATAGCATTATAAGAATCAAAAGTATGGCTGCCCAAGAAATTTCCTCCGGTAATGGTATCAAGAATATATCTATTCCAAGGCATGATGCCTACATAAAAACTGCAAAGAAGAACGGAAGTAGATTGCTTCCTAGTAGATCTATTTTGTGCATTGCAAATTATGTACCAAGCATCTTTTAGATTTTCTCCCCCCTTTGTTAAAAATTAAGAACTTCATTCTCGGGAGACAAGGGAGTAGATAAAGGACAAGCCATAACGACAAGGCAAGTGAAAAAGAGGCGAACGGAAAACAGAGGGCGAATAAAACAACAAGGGTGAAGTGGGGGAGAGGAAAACGAGAGGCAAATGGCAAATAATGTAATGCGAAGGATAAGAGTTGTGATGGGTACTTAGTATGTCTTGACTTGGCGTAGATCTCCCCGGCAACGGCGCCAGAAATCCTTCTTGCTACCTATTGAGCACTTCGTTGATTTTCCCTTGAAGAGGAAAGGGTGGTTTAGTAATGCATAGTAAGTATTTCTCTCAGTTTTTGAGAACTAAGGTATCAATCGAGTAGGAGACCACGCGCCGGTCACCTCGTACTTACACAAACAAATAAGAACCTCGCAACCAACGCGATAAAGGGGTTGTCAATCCCTTCACGGCCACTTGCAAGAGTGAGATCTGATAGAGATGATAATAATAAGATAAGTATTTTTGGTATTTTTATGATATAGATTGAAAGTAAAGATTGCAAAATAAAATAGATTGGAAACTTGTATGATGGAGAATAGACCTGTGGGCCATAGGTTTCACTAGTGGCTTCTCTCAAGATAGCATAAGTATTACAATGGGTGAACAAATTACTGTCGAGCAATTGATAGAAAAGCGAATAATTATGAGAATATCTAGGCATGATCACTTATATAGGCATCACGTCCGTGACAAGTAGACGAACTCCTGCCTACATCTACTACTATTACTCCACACATCGACCGCTATCCAGCATGAATCTAGATTATTAAGTTCATAAGAACAGAGTAACGCCTTAAGCAAGATGACATGATGTAGAGGGATAAACTCATGCAATATGATATAAGCCCCATATTTTTATCCTCGATGGCAAGAATACAATACGTGTTGTTTCCCTTTCTGCCACTGGGATCGAGCACCGCAAGATTGAACCCATAGCTAAGCACTTCTCCCATTGCAATAAAGATCAATCTAGTAGGCCGAACCAAACTGATAATTGAAAGAGACTTGCAAAGATAAACCAATCATACATAAAAGAATTTACAGAAGATTCAGATATTGTTCATAGATAATATGGATCATAAACCCACAATTCATCGGATCTCGTCAAACTCACTGCAAAAAGAAGAATTACATCGTATAGATCTCCAAGAGAATCGAGGAGAACTTTGTATTGAGATCCCAAGAGAGAGAAGAAGCCATCTAGCTACTAGCTATGGACCCAAATGTCTGAAGTAAACTACTCACACATCATCTGAGGGGCCATGGAGTTGATATAGAGGCCCTCCGTGATCAATGCCCCCTCCGGCAGAGCTCCGGAAAAGGCCCCATGATGGGATCTCTTCGGTATAAAGGTTGCGGCGTTGGAAATAGGGTTTTGTGGTGCTCCTGGATGTTTGGGGGTATATGGATATATATATATATATATATATATATGGAAGAAGTACGTAAGTGGAGCAACGAGGGGCCCACGAGGGTAGAGGGCGTGCCCAGGGGGGTGGGCGTGCCCCCCTGCCTCATGGCCGCCTCGTTGATTGCTTGATGTCCACTCCAAGTCTCCTGGATCATGTTTGTTCCAAAATTAACACTCCCGAAGGTTTCATTCCATTTGGAATCCATTTGATTTTCCTTTTCGGCGAAACTCTAAAATAGGCAAAAAAACAACAATTTGGGCTGGGCCTCCGGTTAATACGTTAGTCCCAAAAATATAATAAAAGTGTAAAAATAAGCCCAATAACATCCAAAATAGATAATATATTAGCATGGAGAAATCAAAAATTATATATACATTGGAGACATATCATCGGTTGAGCTATTTGTCACGGATGCTATGTTTAAAGGCTGGAACAGCTTCAGCATCTGGGCAATCGACGATCTAGTTCTTTTTGATTAAGAACCTAGTCCAGAGTTTTTGGGCTGACTCTCTTGGTTGCTGGACTATATGACTAAGGTCATCGGCATCCGGCGGCTGGACATAGGTGCCTTGGAAGTTGTCTCTAAAGGCATCTTCCAAATCTCCCCAGCTACCAATGGAGTTCTTTGGGAGGCTGTTTAACCAGTGTCGGGCTGGTCCTCTCAGCTTTAAGGGGAGCTATTTGATGGCGTGAAGATCATCGCCGCGAGCCATGTGAATATGGAGGAGAAAGTCTTCAATCCATACCGCGGGATCCATCGTTCCATCGTACGCTTCAATGTTTACGGGTTTAAACCCTTCTGGGAACTGATGCTGCATTACCTCAATAGTGAAGCATAAGGGGTGTGCGGCGCCTCTGTAACGGGCAACGTCGCGACGGAGTTCAGATGACATCCGTATTCGGTTTTCGGCCCGGGTGAGGTTATGCCTATCGCGCCAGGCTTGATGGCCGTCATCTCGCATTGGAGCGCACCCCATTGATCCATAGATTGATCTGGCCTGACCGAATCTATTGTCCAGGTCCTGGCATAAATCATAGGTTTAGCCCGAAGCTGCTACCTCCTTGCCTCGACGGCGAGGTGGCAAGGGATGGTGTTCGGCATAAGTAGCCACTTTATTTCGCCCACTGTCGGTGTCGAAACCGGCGGATCTCGGATAGGGGGTCCCGAACTATGCGTGTAAGGTCGATGGTAATAGGAGATGAGGGACACGATGTTTACCCAGGTTCGGGCCCTCTCTATGGAGGTAATACCTGTAACACCCCGGATGTAACTTTCCCAATTTGTACTCCAACTCTTGCCGTTTCGATGTTAAGTTATTTTTTTCCTCGGGTTCAGGTCTTTGTCTCCGTGTGTTGTTATCGTTGTCATGCATCTCATATCATGTCATCATGTGCATTGCATTTGCATACGTGTTCGTCTCATGCATTCGAGCATTTTCCCCGTTGTCTGTTTTTCATTCTGGTGCTTCGTTCTCCTCCGGTGGTCATTTCTAGCTTTCTTTCATGTGTGGGGATTAAACATTTCCAGATTGGACCGAGACTTGCCAAGCGGCCTTCGTTTACTACCGGTAGACCGCCTGTCAAGTTTCATACCATTTGGACTTCGTTTGATACTCCAACGGTTAACCGAGGGACCGAAAAGGCCTCATGTGTGTTGCAGCCCAACACCCCTCCATTTTGGCCCAAAACCCACCTAACTCTGCTCCATCATCTAGAGCGTTCGATCACGATCACGTGGCTGAAAACCGCACCTCATTTGGACTCTCCTAGCTCCCTCTATGCCTATATAAAGAACCCCTTCGTTTTCGGATCCCCTTCCTCGTCCGAAACCCTAAATCCACCTCGCGCGCACCGGACATGTCCGCCACCGCCGAACGAATTCCGCCGCCGCGCCTCAGCCTCTAGCCGCCTGCCATGTGTCCATCGTACCACCGCGATCGCCGCAGCCCGCGAGGCCCACGGGGAGCCCGCCCCGGGCCAGTTCGGGCCGAGCCTCGCCCGCGCCTTGCGCGCCGCCTGAGCGCCTCCCTCCGCCGCCTCCTTCCCCGTCGCCGGCCGCCCCGCTGCTGCGCGCCATCTCCGGTGAGGGCGCCGCATCGCCGCCTCCTTGCGTCGCCCGACGCCGGCGCCTCTCCGACCGCCACCACCGCGGCCGGCCCGAGTCGGCGCAGCCACCGCCATCGCCATCGCCGGCCTTGGCCATCCCCTACTCCGGCCGCTGCCGTCCTCGTTGTCACCGGTGAACAGTAACTCTGGCATGCCTCGGTTCCCATGCGCCCGATCCAGATCTGGGTGAACAGTAAACCCAAATTTTCGCGAGGTTCATTTTCTCTAAGTCCCTAAATTTTAGTCCATATGCTCCTGTTCACGGCTCCGTAACTTTCCATCCGTAGCTCCGATTTGGGCATATAGCATATCAAAATGTTCGTCTCTGAGAGTACATCATTTCATTCCATTGCATCTTTTTCATTTGTGTTCATCTTGATGCCCGAAATGCTGTTAGAAGAGGGCTACTTGAGTTAATTGTCAGATCTGCTACTCCATCTTAGACATTTGTCATTTTTGCCATTATTATTGTGTGCATGTTATGACCATGAGCTCTACATATGTTTTGTTAAGGGTTTTGTCATCTTTTGAGAGGTGCAACCCATGTATTTTTAGGATGTGTGTGGTGACTAGTGCAAGCTTGCAAAGTGGCGCACTTGCTAATTCTGTTTTCAGGGACTTAGTATTCTCACTAAGTCCTGGAGCTGTTTATCTCATGATGCCATATGTTCACGTTGTTTCCTGGTGATCCATGCCTCTTTTGAGGATGATCAGTAAGGTAGTTTTGTTAATATTGTAGTTCTCTATCCAGCCATGTCTTTGTTTGCAATTATGGAGCACCCTAGCTTGAGTCAATCGAGCTCTACTTTTGCTTCGTTGTGAATCTGGGCAGATCGTCAACTTGTTTGCGATTTTGCCGATGATGTTGTAGTTGATCCGTGCATGCTATGCCATTGTTCTTGCCATGCCTAGCTTGAATTTTGTGCCTTTTTAATGGATGTATGCTTGCCTTGCCATGACTTGCACCGTAGTGAGTGCATCGAGCTCGTTAACATGCCTACTTGAGTTATGTTTCAGCATGTGTCAGTTTTCACAAAGTCTGAAAACTGATTATGTTTTTGCTATGTTCATGTGCTTGTTAGTATATTTTCCGATCCCTTTTGGCTCAAGGTCACTAAGGGACTTTTGTTAAGATATTTGAGTAGCTCCATGCCATGTTCTTCTTTGTCATATTCAGGTCCTGTAGCATGTTGTTTTGTTACTCCGAAGAGGGCTATATGATCTGAAATTTCAGACAAGTGTTAATTTAACCAAGTCTGAGATCTGTTTACCATTTGCGTTTTTGCCATGCTTGTTTGAACCTGTTAATGGATGAATTGGCCGTAGCTCAGTGCTAGACTTTTGTTAAGCATCTTGAATGCTTCCCTTCCATGTATTTTGATGCCATGTTTGAGTGCTGTAGCATGTTCATTTTATTGCATTTAGAGGCCTACTTGTTGTAAATTGCAGACCGGTGTCATATTTGAATCGCTGGCCATTTCCAAACCGTAACTCCGATTCCGATGATCTTTTTATTGTTTTCAAGCAATTTCATCTCATCTTTCCAGTGGCACACTTGGATTTCCATGTTGAGTCCATGTTCATGCATTTCCTATCATATCTTGCATATGCATCCCGCATCGCATCCCGCATAGCATCCCATCATTGCATCTTATTGTTTGAGCTTGCACGTGGTTGATTGTATCCTTGTTGCTTGTTTGTCTTGTTTGGGTAGAGCCGGGAGATGAGTTCGCTAACGAGGAGCCCATTGAGTTTGCTTTCGAGGATCCAGTCAACTCTGACAGCTTTGCAGGCAAGATGATCATACTCTCGAAATCACTACTATCTTTGCTATGCTAGTTTGCTCGCTCTTTTGCTATTCCAATGCTACGATGCCTACCATTTGCTTGTCAGCCTCCCAAATTGGCATGTCAAACCTCTAACCCACCTTTGTCCTAGCAAACCGTTGATTGGCTATGTTACCGCTTTGCTCAGCCCCTCTTATAGCGTTGCTAGTTGCAGGTGAAGATTGAAGGCCGTTCCTTGTTGGAACATTTATTTACTTGTTGGGATATCATTATATTATCTTCTTATATTAATGCATCTATATACTTGGTAAAGGGTGGAAGGCTCGGCCTCTCGCCTAGTGTTTTGTTCCACTCTTGCCACCCTAGTTTCCGTCATATCGGTGTTATGTTCCCGGATTTTGCGTTCCTTACGCGGTTGGCTTATAATGGGAACCACTTGATAGTTCGCCTTGATTAAAGCTTTTCCAACAATGCCCAACATTCGTTTTACCATTTGCCACCTAGCCTCTTTTTCCCTTGGGTTTCCGGAGCCCGAGGGTCATCTTATTTTAGCCCCCCCGGGCCAGTGCTCCTCTGAGTGTTGGTCCGAACTGAGCTGCCTGCGGGGCCACCTCGGGGAAACTTGAGGGTTGGTTTTACTCATAGCTAGTCTCATCTGAGTGTGCCCTGAGAACGAGATATGTGCAGCTCCTATCGGGATTTGTCGGCACATTCGGGCGGTGTTGCTGGTCTTGTTTTAACCTGTCGAAATGTCTCGTTGTACCGGGATACCGAGTCTGATCGGAATGTCTCGGGTGGAGTTCTATTCCTTCGTTGACTGTGAGAGCTTGTCATGGGCTAAGTTGGGACTCCCCTGCAGGGATTGAACTTTCGAAAGCCGTGCCCGCGGTTATGGGCAGATGGGAATTTGTTAATGTCCGGTTGTAGATAACTTGAACCTTAATTAATTAAAATGAATCAACTGTGTGTGTTACCGTGACGGCCTCTTCTCGGCAGAGTACGGGAAGTGGACACGGTGTTGGGGTAATGTTTGCACAGGTTGCTCTTTAGTTTCTCGCTCGCGCTTTGCCTCCTCTTCTCGCTCTCTTTTGCGAATAAGTTAGCGACCATATTTGCTAGTCGCTTGCCGCAGCTCCACATATATTTTCCTTACCCTACCTATAAGCTTAAATAGTCTTGATCGCGAGGGTGCGAGATTGCTGAGTCCCTGTGGCTCACAGATTACTATTACACCAGATGTAGGTCCAGGTGATTCCGCTCCAGGTGACGCGTACGAGCTCAAGTGGGAGTTTGACGAGGACTCTCAACGTTACTATGTTTCCTTTCCTGATGATCAGTAGTGGTGCCCAGTTGGGGGTGATTGGGACCGTGTCGCATGTTTGGTTTTCTTCTATTTTGGCGCCGTAGTCGGGCCATGAGTGTTTGGATGATGTATGTTATTTATGTACTTGATTGACGTGGCGAGTGTAAGCCGACTATGTTATCCCTTTGCATTATTTATATTACATGGGATGTTTGTGATGATTACCTGACTTGCGACATATCCCTTCAATGCGATTTTGCCTCTAAGTCGTGCCTCGACACGTGGGAGATATAGTCGCATCGAGGGTGTTACAAGTTGGTAATCAGAGCCTTCCCCGACGTTAGGAGCCCCATTGCTTGATCGTTTTTAGCAGCCGAGTTGTGTCTAGAAAAATGTTTTGAGTCATTTAGGAATTATATATCGGAGAGTTTAGGAATTATTTTTACTTCCTAGTCTCCTCATCGCTCTGGTAAGGCATCCTGACGCAGAGTTTTGACTCTTCTCTTCTCAAATTTCACAAAAAAAAATTTAGGATCACGCGGGTATCTTGGAATCGTTCCGATGGTTTTATGATGAGAACATTGTCTTGGTGCCTCCTGTCAGGGGTTTAGTGGAAGTGTCCCGGGGAGTTGAGCTCTGAGGTGTTGTCATCATAATTTTATCGTTGCAATTCTGGAATACTTGAGTTTAGTACACCGACATCGAAAATCTCTTTTATGCAGTTCGTTGGTGAGATAACCTCGACGCCACCCAGTACTGGGGCGGGAGTTCGGGAGTATCGCCCTAACTTGTATAACGGATGCTTTTCAAAGGTTGAGGTAGATGGTTTCCGAAGGTTTCTTGGTTATGTGTTGAAGGATGGATACAGCTGGATGTAGGATTTGCTAGTTTGGGTGAGATATTATGCTTCCCCTATATCCCCAACACCTGATTGCATAACCGGAAAGGTTCGGGAGTTTCATAGGTGGGAATTCTTGTAGCTCTAGTTCTTCTTCCACGGATATTGGTTTGAGATGGGATTTCTTACCGATTATTCGTTCTTGATCCGTACCTTGTTGATTTAGTTCTCTACCTTCATTCTTCGTGGCTTCGCAATTTATGGATATGTGACCATTTCAAGAGGAATACATTCGTTCATTTTGTTTGGATGTGAAGACTTTATGTTGCAATTTTCATTCCGTTGGTTTTAGCTTCATTTATCTGTCTATGTGCTAACGGTGGCCAACCTCTTCAGGATGGCTCCCGCTAAGAGCACCAGTCAGAATCAAAATCAAGATCCGCCACCACCTCCACCTCCTCCGGAGGCATGGTAAGCTGTGATGGCCGCAACCAATGCAAACACACAGTTGATCATGCAAGTTCTTCAAGAGCGCAATCAAGGCAGTCAAGGGAATCAAGGCAGCAATCAGAATCACTTTGCTACACTCAACCAGTTCCTTGCTAACGGGCCAAAGACTTTCAGCAATTGTGTTGAGGCAACCGATGCTGACGATTGGCTTGTGGATCTGTGTAAGCATTTTGAGTGCAGTAACGTCAGGCCTGAGGACTTTGTCAAGTTCTCTTCCTTCCAACTCAAAGATCAAGCTGCAGAATGGTTCCAGCAGTACAAGGATTCCCGAGGTGGATGTGTTATCACTTGGGATGATTTCCGTCGAGATTTCCGAGCTCATCATATTCCTCAAAGCGTGGTTGAAAGCAAGCGTGAGGAATTCCGCAATCTGAAGCAAGGCTCTTTGTCTGTCTATGACTACAACAAGTTTCAGAAGCTCGCCCGCTTTGCCAAGCAGGACGTCCCTGATGAGAAGAGCATGATATATCAGTTCAGGGGTGGTCTCAGAGAAGATATCCAGCTCGCTCTTGTTCTCTTTGAGCCCTTGAGGTACGATGAGTTCTACAACATGGCACTGAAGCAAGAGGCTGCTCAGCTGAGGTGTGATGCTTCCAAGAAGCGAGTCAGAGATGCTACTCCTTCTTCCTCTACTCAAGTGGCCAAGCAACAGAAGTTTTGGCTTCCTCCTCCTCCATTTCGTCAGCCGTATCAGTAGAAGAGCAAAGGTGGTAGTGGTTCTTCCCACCCACCCAACCCTGGCTTTCAGAACAAGATTTCGTCTCAAGCTCCAAGATTGAGTGCTCCGTATCACCGTCCGCTTTCATAGGTCACGTGCAACAAGTGCCAACAGAAGGGTCACTATGCCAACAAGTGTTTCAACCAGAGGCGTCTTCCTCCTCCTCCTCCTCCTGTGAGATCGGCAAGTACAGCTGTGGTCAAGCATAACCCCAAGCACGCCAAGGTTAATTTGATGAACGCAGCTCAGGCAGAGGATTCTTCAGATGTCATCATGGGTAACCTTCCTGTTAATGATATTCCTGCAAGAGTACTTTTTGACTCTGGTGCATCGCATTCCTTCATGTCATTCCCATTTGCATCGGAGAACAATTTTAGCACTAAGGCTTTACCTAGAGCTATGCAAGTAGTCTCTCCGTCTAAGCGTCTGAGTTCTAGTTTGATGGTTCCGGATATTTCTATCTTGTTGGGTGATTTCAAGTTTCTGGCTTCTCCAATGGTTCTTGGTAACTCGTATATTGATCTTATTCTCGGGATGGATTGGCTTTCTAAGCACAAGGTTCAGCTTGATTGTGCAGCCAGGCAGATTCAATTGACTCATTCGTCTGAGGATGTAATTGTCTTTGCCACTCGGGATAATACCATCCGTCTGTTTTCTCTCAATGAGAGGGGTGAATTGGATGCCATCTCTCAAATTCCAGTCGTTTGCGAATATCAAGACGTCTTTCCAGAAGAGCTTCCAGGAATGCCTCCGCACCGGCCAGTTGAATTCGTTATTGATCTTGAGCCTGGTACGGAACCTGTGTGCAAGCATCCTTACAAGCTCAGACCTGAAGAGTTGAAGGAGCTGAAGAAGCAACTCGATATTCAAGAGAAAATGGGTCTCATCCGGCCTAGTTCTTCTCCGTGGGGTTGTGGTGTTCTTTTTTTGAAGAATAAGGATGGAACGGACCGACTTTGTGTTGATTACCGTCCATTGAACAAGAAGACCATCAAGAACAAATACCCACTTCCCAACATCAATGAGTTGTTTGAACAACTCAAAGGTGCTCAAGTTCTCTCCAAGCTTGATCTCCGTATGGGTTATCATCAGATTCGAATCCGTGAGCAAGATATTCCCAAGACGGCTTTCAGGACTAGCTTTGGTTAATATGAATACACTGTCATATCTTTTGGCCTCGTCAACGCTCCTCCGACTTTCTCTCGCATGATGAACTTCATCATCAACGCCTACACCAATGACTTCGTTTTGGTCTATCTCGACGACATTCTGGTTTTCTCAAAGAACAAGGAAGATCATGCCAAGCACTTGCTTTTGGTACTTGATAAGCTCAGAGAACACAAGTTCTACGCCAAGTTCTCCAAGTGTGAATTTTGACTCGATGAGGTTCTTTACCTTGGTCATATCATCTCTGCCAAGGGAATTGCCATGAATCCTGAGAAGGTGTCTGCAATTGTGAATTGGGAACCTCCTCAGAACGTGAAGCAACTCCGCAGTTTTCTCGGTCTCGCAAGCTATTGCCGAAGATTCGTTGAAAACTTTTCTAAGATTGCAAAGCCTCTCTCTAATCTTCTCCAGAAGCACGTCAAGTACGTTTGGTCTTCGGAGTGTGACATTGCTTTCAACACTTTGAAAGAGAAATTGATCACTGCTCCAGTTCTGACTCCGTCTGATGTATCCAAGCCGTATGAGGTCTTTTGTGATGCCTCTCTCCAAGGTCTTGGCGCAGTTTTGATGCAAGAGAAGAAAGTTGTTGCTTATACCTCTCGCCAGCTGAAGCCTAATGAGAAGAACTACCCCACTCATGATCTTGAGTTGGCGGCAGTTGTGCATCCTCTTTTGACTTGGAGACATCTTCTATTGGGAAGAAAAGTGGACATTTTTACTGATCACAAGAGTCTCAAGTACATCTTCACTCAGCCTAATCTCAACCTCAGGCAAACTCGATGGGTCGAAATGATTCAAGAGTATAATCCGAGTATTGAGTATACTCCAGGCAAGGCCAATGTGATCGCTGACGCATTGAGCAGGAAAGCTTACTGCAACAGTCTGATTCTTAAGCCTTATCAACCCGAGCTTTGTGAAGCTTTCCGTAAACTTAATCTGCAAGTTTTTCCTCAAGGTTTCCTCGCCAACCTTCTAGTCTCTCCTACCTTGGAAGACCAGATTCGCCAAGCCCAGCTTCTTGATGCTATGGTGAAAAAGTTGAAGATTGGGATTGCCAAGAGTCAACCCAAGTACAAGTGCTACCGCCTTGATGACAAGGACACTCTCTTCTTCGAGGATCGAATTGTTGTACCCAAAGGTGACCTCCGTAAAGTGATCATGAACGAGGCTCACAATTCTCTCCTCTCCATCCACCCTGGGAGCCTGAAGATGTATCAGGACCTTAAGCAAGCTTATTGGTGGACTCGAATGAAGCGCGAGATCACTCAATTCGTGAACGAATGTGATGTCTGCAGAAGAGTGAAGGCAGAACACCAAAGGCCAGCTGGTCTCCTCCAACCTCTTGCCATTCCAGAATGGAAGTTTGACCACATTGAAATGGACTTCATGACTGGGTTTCCAAAGTCCAAGCGTGGCAATGATGCTATATTCGTTGTCATCGATAAACTCACCAAAGTGGCTCATTTTCTGCCTATCAAAGAGTCAATCACTGCAGCTCAATTGGCAGAACTCTATATCTCTCGAATTGTCTCTCTGCACGGTATTCCTCAAGTGATCTCTTCAGACCGTGGCAGCATCTTTACCTCGAAGTTTTGGGATTCTTTTCAGAAGGCCATGGGCACCAACATCCGCTTCAGCACAGCTTTCCATCCTCAAACAAGCGGTCAAGTCGAGCGTGTCAACCAGATTCTTGAAGATATGCTCAAGGCTTGTGTGATCTCCTTCGGCATGAAGTGGGAGGATTGTCTTCCTTATGCTAAGTTCTCCTACAACAACAGTTTTCAAGCAAGTTCGGGCAAGGCCCCATTTGAAATTCTGTATGGCAGGAAGTGTCGTACCCCTCTCAACTAGTCTGAAACCGGTGAACGCCAGCTTTTGGGTAATGACTTAATCACAAAAGCAGAAGAAATGTGCAAAGTCATTCGTGATAACCTCAAAGCAGCCCAATCCCGCCAGAAGAGCTACTATGATAGTAAGCACCGTGATTTGGCTTTCGAGATCGGAGATCATGTTTACCTCCGCGTCTCCCCTTTGAAAGGTACTCGTCGCTTCGGTATCAAAGGGAAGCTTGCCCCTAGATACGTGGGACCTTTCAAGATTATCAGCAAGAGAGGCGACCTCGCCTATCAACTCGAGCTTCCTTCAAACTTTGCAAATGTTCATGATGTGTTCCATGTCTCTCAGCTTTGAAAGTGCTTCAAGACTCCTGACCGCACAGTCAACTTCGAGGACATCGAGCTCCAAGAAGATCTCTCTTACCGTGAGCACCCAGTTGCTATTCTTGAAGAGACTGAACGCAAGACTCGCAACAAGTCAATCAAATTTCTCAAAGTCAAGTGGTCACACCATTTCGACCATGAAGCCACCTGGGAACGCGAGGATCACCTCCGTTCTGAGTACCCGGCGTTCTTTCAGTCCTAGATCTCGGGACGAGATCCTTTCGTAGTGGTGGAGTGTTGTAACACCCCGGATGTAACTTTCCCAATTTGTACTCCAACTCTTGCCGTTTCGGCGTTAAGTTATTTTTTCCTCGGGTTCGGTTCTTTGTCTCTGTGTGTTGTTATCATTGTCATGCATCACATATCATGTCATCATGTGCATTTCATTTGCATACGTGTTCGTCTCATGCATTCGAGCATTTTCCCCGTTGTCCGTTTTGCATTCCGGCGCTTCGTTCTCCTCCGGTGGTCATTTCTAGCTTTGTTTCGTGTGTGGGGATTAAACATTTCCCTATTGGACCGAGACTTGCCAAGCGGCCTTGTTTTACTACCGGTAGACCGCCTGTCAAGTTTCATACCATTTGGACTTCGTTTGATACTCGAACGGTTAACCGAGGGACCGAAAAGGCCTCATGTGTGTTGCAGCCCAACACCCCTCCATTTTGGCCCAAAACCCACCTAACTCTGCTCCATCATCTAGAGCGTTCGATCACGATCGCGTGGCCGAAAACCGCACCTAATTTGGACTCTCCTAGCTCCCTCTATGCCTATATAAAGAACACCTTCGTTTTCGGATCTCCTTCCTCGTCCCAAACCATAAATCCACCTCGCGCGCACCGGACATGTCCGCCACCGCTGGACGAATTCCGCCGCCGCGCCTTAGCCTCTAGCCGCCTGCCACGTGTCCACCGTACCACCGCGACCGCCGCGGCCCGCGAGGCCCACGGGGAGCCCGCCCCAGGCCAGTTCGGGCCGAGCCTCGCCCGCGCCTTCCGCGCCGCCTGAGCTCCTCCCTTCGCCGCCTCCTTCCCCGTCACCGGCCGTCCCGCCGCCGCACGCCATCTCCGGTGAGGGCGCCGCCTCACCGCCTCCTTGCGTCGCCCGACGCCGGCGCCTCTCCGACCGCCACCACCGCGGCCGGCCCGAGTCGGCGCCGCCACCGCCATCGCCATCGCCGGCCCCGGCCATCCCCTACTCCGGCGTGCCTCGGTTCCCGTGCGCCCGATCCAGATCTGGGTGAACAGTAAACCCAAATTTTCGCGAGGTTGATTTTCTCTAAGTCCCTAAAATTTTAGTCCATATGCTCCTGTTCATGGCTCCGTAACTTTGCATCCGTAGCTCCGATTTGGGCATATAGCATATGAAAATGTTCGTCTCTGAGAGTACATCATTTCATTCCATTGCATCCTTTTCATTTGAGTTCATCTTGATGCCCGAAATGCTGTTAGAAGAGGGCTACTTGAGTTAATTGTCATATCTGCTACTCCATCTTAGACATTTGTCATTTTTGCCATGATTATTGTATGCATGTTATGACCATGAGCTCTACATATGTTTTGTTAAGGGTTTTGTCATCTTTCCAGAGGTGCAACCCATGTATTTTTAGGATGTGTGTGGTGACTAGTGCAAGCTTGCAAAGTGGCGCACTTGCTAATTCTGTTTTCAGTGACTTAGTATTCTCACTAAGTCCTGGAGCTGTTTATCTCATGATGCCATATGTTCACATTGTTTTCTAGTGATCCGTGCCTCTTTTGAGGATGATCATTAAGGGAGTTTTGTTAATATTGTAGTGCTCTATCCATCCATGTATTTGTTTGCAATTATGGAGCACCCTAGCTTGAGTCAATCGAGATCTACTTTTGCTTCATTGTGAATCTGGGAAGATCGTCAACTTGTTTGCGATTTTGCCGATGATGTTGTAGTTGATCCGTGCATGCTATGCCATTGTTCTTGCCATGCCTAGCTTGCATTTCGTGCCTTCTTAAACTGATTATGTTTTTGCTATGTTCATGTGCTTGTTAGTATATTTTCCGATCCCTTTTGGCTCATGGTCACTAAGGGACTTTTGTTAAGCTATTTTACTACCTCCACGCCATGTTATTCTTTGTCATATTCATGTCCTGTAGCATGTTGTTTTGTTGCTCCGAAGAGGGCTATATGATCTGAAATTTCACACAAGTGTTAATTTCACTAAGTCTGAGATCTGTTTACCATTTGCGTTTTTGCCATGCTTGTTTGAACCTGTTAATGGATGAATTGGCCGTAGCTCAGTGCTAGACTTTTGTTATGCATCTTGAATGCTTCCCTGCCATGTATTTTGATGCCATGTTTGAGTGCTGTAGCATGTTCATTTCGTTGCATTTAGAGGCCTACTTGTTGTAAATTGCAGACCGGTGTCATATTTGAATCGCTTGCCATTTCCAAGCTGTAACTCCGATTCCGATGATCTTTATATCGTTTTCAAGCGATTTCATCTCATCTTTCCAGTGGCACACTTGGATTTCCAAGTTGAAGCCAGGTTCTGGCATTTCCTGTCATATCTTGCATATGCATCCCGCATCGCATCCCGCATAGCATCCCAGCATTGCAGCTTATTGTTTGAGCTTGCACGTGGTTGATTGTATCCTTGTTGCTTGTTTGTCTTGTTTGGGTAGAGCCGGGAGACGAGTTCGGTAACGAGGAGCCCGTTGAGTTTGCTTTCGAGGATCCAGTCAACTCTGACAGCTTTGTAGGCAAGATGATCATACCCTCGAAATCACTACTATCTTTGCTATGCTAGTTTGCTCGCTCGTTTTCTATGCCAATGCTAAGATGCCTACCATTTGCTTGTCAGCCTCCCAAATTGCCATGTCAAACCTCTAACCCACCTTTGTCCTAGCAAACCGTTGATTGGCTATGTTACCGCTTTGCTCAGCCCCTCTTATAGCGTTGCTAGTTGCAGGTGAAGATTGAAGGCCGTTCCTTGTTGGAACATTTATTTACTTGTTGGGATATCATTATATTATCTTGTTATATTAATGCATCTATATACTTGGTAAAGGGTGGAAGGCTCGGCCTCTCGCCTAGTGTTTTGTTCCACTCTTGCCGCCCTAGTTTCCGTCATATCGGTGTTATGATCCCGGATTTTGCGTTCCTTACGCGGTTGGGTTATAATGGGAACCCCTTGATAGTTCGCCTTGATTAAAGATTTTCCAGCAATGCCCAACATTGGTTTTACCATTTGCCACCTAGCCTCTTTTTCCCTTGGGTTTTCGGAGCCCAAGGGTCATCTTATTTTAGCCCCCCCAGGCCAGTGCTCCTCTGAGTGTTGGTCCGAACTGAGCTGCCTGCGGGGCCACCTCGGGGAAACTTGAGGGTTGGTTTTACTCATATCTAGTCTCATCTGAGTGTGCCCTGAGAACGAGATATGTGCAGCTCCTATCGGGATTTGTCGGCACATTCGGCCGGTGTTGCTGGTCTTGTTTTAACCTGTCGAAATGTCTTGTTGTACCGGGATATCGAGTCTGATCGGAATGTCTCGGGTGGAGGTCTATTCCTTCGTTGACCGTGAGAGTTGTCATGGGCTAAGTTGGGACTCCCCTGCAGGGATTGAACTTTCGAAAGCCGTGCCCACGGTTATGGGCAGATGGGAATTTGTTAATGTCCGGTTGTAGATAACTTGAACCTTAATTAATTAAAATGAATCAACTGAGTGTGTTACCGTGATGGCCTCTTCTCGGCGGAGTCCGGGAAGTGGACACGGTGTTGGGGTAATGTTTGCGCAGGTTGCTCTTTAGTTTCACGCTCGCGCTTTGCCTCCTCTTCTCGCTCTCTTTTGCGAATAAGTTAGCCACCATATTTGCTAGTCGCTTGCCGCAGCTCCACATATATTTTCCTTACCCTACCTATAAGCTTAAATAGTCTTGATCGCAAGGGTGCGAGATTGCTGAGTCCCTGTGGCTCACAGATTACTATTACACCAGATGCAGGTCGAGGTGATTCTGCTCCAGGTGACGCATACGAGCTCAAGTGGGAGTTCGACGAGGACTCTCAAGGTTACTATGTTTCCTTTCCTGATGATCAGTGGTGGTACCCAGTTGGGGGTGATTGGGACCGTGTCGCATGTTTGGTTTTCTTCTATTTTGGCGCCGTAGTCGGGCCATGAGTGTTTGGATGATGTATGTTATTTATGTACTTGATTGACGTGGCGAGTGTAAGCCGACTATGTTATCCCTTTGCATTATTTATATTACATGGGATGTTTGTGATGATTACCTGACTTGCGACATATGCCTTCAATGCGATTATGCCTCTAAGTCGTGCCTCGACACGTGGGAGATATAGTCGCATCGAGGGTGTTACAATACCCTACGACCTACTTGATTGATATTGATGAATATGAGTGTTACAAGAGTTGATTTACCTCGATATCGTAATGGCTAAACCCTAGAGGTCTAGCTTGTATGGCTATGATGATGATTGTCCTATCCGGACTAAGTCCTCCGGTTTATATAGACACCGGGAGGATCTAGGTTACACAAGGTCGGTTACAAGTAAGGGAATCACATATCCGTTCGTCAAGCTTGCCTTCCATGCCAAGGAGAGTCCCATCCGGACTCGGGTGCAGTCTTCGATCATCGTATCTTCCCAGCCCATCAGTCCAGCCCATGGCTAACAGGCCGGACGCCCGAGAACCCCTTAGTCCAGGACTCCCTCAGTAGCCCCTGAACCTGGCTTCAATGACAAGGTATCTGGCGCGTAGTGCTGTCTTCGGCATTGCAAGGCAAGTTCCTGCTTCCGAACTCCAAAATAGTCTTCGGACGAATTGATTGTGTCCGGACCTGTAACATGCAGCCGTAGAGCGTATGGTATTCTATGAATCCAATCTGCTGATAACTTTTAGGAATGTGACGGCATGCTTCGCGGTCATTATTTTGAACCGTTTCCCGTCTCGCCGTCCCACTTTTCAGGGCGGGGTTGTCATTGACACGTCTTGTTGAAGCAGAGATCGTGTCCCCTAATTGTGGGATTTTCATCAATACGAGCGTGGGTAACCCAACCATCCTATAGGAAAGATTCCTAAGGAATAGGCAAGTTCTTAGGCTTGGGAGGACGCGTTCAATACCCCCTGCCTTTATAAAGGATCCAAGAGCCGTCTTTTATGCCAAACCTCTCCTCGGCTTTCCTGACCTCGAGTTCTAGCACCCAAGGTTCGACTTCATCGTTTCAAGGCTCCCATCATGTCCGGACTCAGCTCCCAAGGCCGATCGGTGGCTTCCTCCGTCACGGAGGAGGATATCGCAAAGCTTCAGAAGGACGAAGGTGCTCCACATATTTGACCGCGGAGGTGCTCCACAGGCTTCCTGCTCAAGAACAGGTTATTCCGACCCTCAGATCTGGCGAGAGGGTTGTATTCATCTCCCACTTCATCCAGGGGCTAGGGTTTGCTCTTCACCCCTTCGTCCGGGGGCTAATGTTTTATTACGGACTAGATTTTCATGACCTAGCTCCGTACTATATCCTCCACATCTCGGTGTTTATCATTACATGTGAGGCCTTCCTCCGAATCCCCCCACACTTCGGCTTATGGATCAAGACCTTCGGTGTGAAGCTGAAGGTAGTCGACGGGGAACAGGTGGAGTGCGGCGGTGCCATGATCAGCCAATTCACCGGCACTCCTTGGCCAAAAGGTTCTTTTACCGAAAATTCCAATAACTTGCAGTGGGAGTGGTTTTACATTATGGAGCCCCGCAGCACCAAGTGGGTAGCTGCACCCACATTCCGTCCTGGCCCACCGTTATAGCTTGCGTCATAGGTCAACAAGGGGCTGGACTGGGGATCAGTTGATGAAGTGCAGACTTTACAGAGCCGCATCCAAACCCTCCTCGAGAGAGACATCGATCTTGTCAGCGTGATCCAAGTGATGTTAGTTCGCCGAATCCTGCCATGCCAGCACAGGTCTCATCGCATGTGGGAGTTTAATCCAGAAGGACCACAAACCCTCCAACACTTCTTCGGCACCACACAAAAAAGGATATGGAAGTTATTTTTCGGGAAGAGGAGACATTGGCCGGACACCACCAAAGATGCTAGCCTTAACTGTCACCATCTGGATACCCTGGTAAGCACTTGGCTCCCAAACAATTTGTAATTATGCATACCGTAATATGGTACTAAGCAAGCTATCTTCTTCCAGGGCTGGACAAGGAAGGCGGAACTAATTATGTGTTCAACCCCTCTGCCTGAGGGCCCAGCGAATCTTGTTCTATCAAGGATGCTGGCCCTGGCACCATACCAGATGGTTGTGAAGGAGGGCGAGGTGGAGAGTGAGAGGACCAAAGATGTCCCCTATTCCAAGGGTGCATGGGACATTGTGTCTAGAGGAATCAAAGTCCCCTCATCCGAAGACAAAAGTGAAGGGGGGCCAATGTTTCCCTTCCTCCTAGGAAGAGAAGGGCCGCCTCCGAAGATGGGGAGAAGCAGGCTCCTAAACGAGGCAAGACGCCTCAGGTGGCTGGCTCGGGTTTGGAGGACGTCGAAGCGCAGTCTCATGACGAGGACAAGCCTCGGGCCAAATCGTAAGTGAATCAAGGCTGTTTTAAACATGTCCTGTTCCTTCCTTATAATGCCCGGAATATATATTCTTTGTTTTTGCAGTTCAGCACACAGTCTACCTTGACAATCCTTTTCCTCAGGGTACCTTCTCCCAGAGATGATGGAAAGGGAAACGACCACACCGGATTCCCTGTCCAATAGGGCGGACGACTTGGAGGTGTCATCGCGGAGGGTCTCTCCCGACCAACAAGTGGTGCAAGGGATGATGAAGACATTGCCTGAAGGTGTTACTTCGGTGGCCCAAGGTCCAGTGGACAACAATGAGGGCCCTGGACAATCCGATATACAGCTGAAGACGTATGAACGAATCCCTTTAAAGTGTGGTCGTACTCCTATGGCAGCCTCCGGAGACCCAGAGGTCCCGGATATCTTGACGAACATGCTGCGGCAGGCATCCATCTTAGAGGAACATCGTACCTTAGTGTGTACGATGGGTGAAAAGGTCCAGTCCGCGAAGAGCGGATTGGATCAGGCCTTTGCGAGCCTACTAAGAGGCTTCGAGGTTTGTACTGTAATATGTGCAATTGTGTTTTATTCGCAAAATATACCTATGTATAGATAGTAGCCCCTGAGACTCAGGTGGGCTTCCCATGGGAGGCTAACGGAGGACCAAGAAGAAACATTCAATGACTGATCTGATTGACTTGAACAGGATGCTTCCCCCCTGGCTATTTCCCAGACTATGGATATTGCCGAGCTGCAACGAATGCTTGATATGGCTAGGGATGACATTGCATTAATCAATGTGCATCTTGACGAATCACAAGGTATGTGTTCGGGTCAGTTCCTTCACATACATGTTTGTGTTAGAAGCATAATGCTGAAATTTATATACTGTAATATGCATGGCTGCAGATGGTGCTCCCGCCGTTGAAATTCTTCGGGCGGAGCAGGCATGGGCGAAGGAGCAGGCCCGGTGTAGTAATACGGCTGCCGAAAAGGCATCGGCTGAGTTAAAGGCCCAATGAGCTGCTCGGCGTCAAGACGAGGAGAAGATATCCATGATGGCGGTCGAACTAAAAATGCTGCTAGCCACTGTGACCTCCTTCAGAAGGAGAATGAAGCCAAAACGGCTGATGTTGACAAGGCCTTACGAGAGGTGAGGCAAGCGCGGTCTGAATCCAGAGCCGCCCGTGAGGAGATCCGGCAAGCTAGGGAGATTGCACCTGGTGAGCCGTTTTTGCTACAGACTAAGTTCTGCGATCCAAACTAAGCTCATCTTAACCAATTATGGAGTCCTCCAGACGAGTTTTTAGACTTGCCGAAGAGTTTTTCTGATGCGGTGCAGTTTTACCAGGCGCGAGAGGGGTATGCAATGGAGAAGCTTTTCTGGTCACAATTCAGCGCGTTGAAGCGCCCCCTATTGCTAAATGAGCAGATGTCCCAGTGGGCCGAGCTTCATAGGATATTCGGCGCTGCCATGAAGAACGTCATAACCCGGTTATGGCCAACTGAGCCTGTTCCGAATAGCTACTTCGGCTTGGTGCAACGGCTTGTTGACACGGTGCCACGTATCAACGTTGTGAAGCAGTCGGTGTGCATCGAGGGTGCACGAATTGCCTTGCCCGGTTCAAGACATTCTGGGGGAAGATGAAGGCCATCGATGTTACTGTGAAGAGTCCACCAAGGGCAAGGACCACCAAGAAACGGAGCATTATTTTGAAGACGTCCTAGTGGCTACCTGCTTAATAGAGGGCCAGTGCTCGAAATACATAATGTTCGAGTGAGGTGTATAAAAATTGTATGAGACAATTTTATAGTTAATCTGTTTTAATATATTGCTCGAAAGTTTGTGTTCCTCCTATGCGGCCGTTTTAATATAATTTGAAAGTTTTCCAGTCATCGGCTTCAGCCCCCTCGTGGGAAGTATGGGGGTGTTCAGAAAAGCATTTGATCACTCTTGAGCCAACGTCTTGGTCCATGAAGGAGGTGTCAATGCGGCGAACCTGGCAACAGACTATAGGGCGTTAACACTTTCACTTAGCCATAGGATTTTTATGGTGGGTCTACGACATAGCCCCTAGTATGTATGCGGCTTATTCATACGATGTGTGTACATATTTGACCGAAAAGAGGTTCTTCATGTGAAACGGAGGAATCGCTAGAGATTCCAATAAGTCGACAAGTGGTTGACCAGCTCTCGGCGCATCATGATAGTCAGTTTTCGGCTTTCTCTACTGAGGTGCTGAGCCAGGTGAACCGGAATCACAATCGCAGTAGTTCTCCCTTTACTACCCTAGCCGATAGAGCGGAACGTAGGATAGCAAGCACAGGAGCCGGGCAACCCAACTATTTACCCAAGACATGATTCGGAGCTGACGCATATAAGGCCAAACTCGCGACGCCAAAGTATGCTGCAAAAGCTGTTTGGACTTTCTTGGCAACTCAATTGTTCCCGTACCGAGCCCCTGGCAAGTTTAAGCCGGGGTATATCTGTGAAACAACCATAGGAGGTGTTTTCGATTGTGGAAAGATGCGGATCGATAATACTTGTAATGTGAACTGGGACCTGAGCGATATGCCAAAGATTACTTGATATATATAAAGGCCACGACCCCGGCTATTTGATATGCCCTGAGTCGAAGGTAGAGGAAAAAGGCATGTTACAGGTTCGAAAAAGAGTGCGGTCTACAAAAGTTATTTTGGACCTCCTGCCGCACGTCTGCGCCGCCTGTCCTCGGCGAGGAGAATCCTTGAAGGAAGTAGCCCCATAGGTGAGTGTACGGATCCGAATTCCGAAAGAGTTGGTTTTAGATGTTTCTCCTTTGCGCCACCTGTTTTTAAGAGGTAATGAAGAAAGAAAGAAAAAGGAAAGTAGATAAAAAATGTTACCGGAGTGCTTATAGACTTGTCCATATTATGTTTCCGCCAATGCCCATGGTATCTTAAGCGCATAGTTATGTATGCAGGGTATAGTTTTAACGGGTATATGAGATGGGAAACGGAAGCCAAACTGCTATTTCTGCTCTGGATTTGATCGATCTTCGGGGGGGAATTGCTTCTGGCCTTCGGCACTTGGCTGGTGAACCGCTCTGTCGTCCCTATTGCCTGGCGGCACCCTTCCCTTGTGTTCGGCGTTGAGCTCGCTAGCCTGCTTGAGGACCCAATAGTTTCTGTTGGTATGATTAGCTGGTTTATTGGGGTGGTCATGAATCTGGCAGGGTCGCTCTAGTATCCTGTCTAGGTTGGATGGTCTGTCTGTGTTCACCTTGAATGGCTTTTTCCGTTGACCAGGCTTAGGATTGCTGAATCCGGCGTTGACCCGTTATGTCACGTGATCTTTCATAATCATTGTGACTGTTGTGTTTACTTTGTCGTGGCTTGCCGTTTCCGTCTCGGATTTCGTAAGTGCCCCAGTCGCTAGCGCTATTGCTTCTACGAGCGAGCCAGTTGTCTTCTCCCGTGCAAAAGCAGGTCATCAGAGCAGTAAGGGCTGTCATGGATCTAGGTCTTTCTTGACCGAGGTGGCGTGCAAGCCATTCATTCCGGACTCTATGTTTAAAGGTCGCAAGGGCTTCCACATCCGGACAGTCGACGATTTGGCTTTTTTAACTAAGAACCTAGTCCAGAGCTGCCTGGCTGACTCTCCGTGCTGCTGGACAATGTGACTTAAGTCATCGGCATCCGGTGGCCGGACATATGTTCCTTGGAAGGTTTCACGAAAGGTGTCCTCAAAATCTTCCCAGCTACCAATAGAATTTTCGGGCAGACTATTAAACCAGTACCGAGCTAGTCGTTTGAGTTTTTGTGGTAGGTATTTGATGGCATGAAGGTCGTCCCCACAGGCCATGTGGATATGGAGGAGGAAGTCCTTGATCCATACCGTGGGATCCGTTGTTCCATCGTATGATTCAATGTTTATAGGTTTGAACCCGTCTGTGAATTGATGATCCATTACTTAGTCTGTGAAGCAAAGAGGGTGTGCGGCACCTCTATGTTTGCCCACACTGCGGCGTACCTCTGATGAAGACCGTTTGCGGTTTTCGGCCCGAGCATGGCTAGGTTTGCCACATCCGAATAGGTGGCAGCCGTCGCGTGTCGAGGTATGTCCTTGCGATCCGTAGGTCGCTCTTGGGTGTCCTGCTCTGCTACCCGGGTCCTGGTGACGGTCGTGTGCACAACCCCGAGCTATTTTGTTCTTGCCTTTACGGCGAGGTGGGGCGGTCTAGTGTTCGGCTTGAGTTGCCGCTTTACCCGGACCAAGTTGTGGTTGACCTGACGTCTTGTGCGATAATGGAGCGGGCTCGAGCGCCCTGTCGTCGCCCTGGGGTAGCGATCTACTCTTCGGGTAGCTTTTGGCTGGGCCACTCAGGCCGTATTCCTCGGCGGCTAGGACTTCCGTCCATCTATCATTGAGCAGATCTTGGTTGGCTTGAAGTTGTTGCTGCTTCTTTTTGGGGCTCCTTGAAGTGGCTATTAGTTGGCGCTTGAAGCGCTCCTATTCAAGGGGTTCCTCAGGCACGATGAAGTCCTCGGTGCCGAGGCTCACCTCATCCTCAGAGAGCGGAAGGTAATTGTCGTCCTCCGAATCTTCGTACTTGGCTTGCTTACTAGGGCTAACCTACCCATGTTCCTGTTCGTCTTGGTAATTAGCTGTATCAACGGGGTCTTCGCTGTCTTCGGCATCGTCGTCCATACCGTCAATGTTCTCGGAGTCGCAATCAAGTGTATCGGTCGAATCCTCGACCGTGGCTATGAAGTAGGTGGTGGGTGGGAAGCAAAATTCTCCGCCGCCAGCCCCTGGTTCGAGCCGGATATAGTTCGGCTGTGACTCCTCTGTCAGGGACAGGTTCTTTAACGAGTTTAGCACATCGCCCAAAGGTGAGTGCTGGAAGATGTCGGCGGCGCTAAATTTGAAGATCGATAAACGATCAAGCTCGGCGTCCGCCGGTTCATGTGGTTCAGATATTACGGCCAGAGAAAAGTTCAGAGTTTCGGTGACCAAGACATCATGAGAGGTTGAGTCTATGTGCGGCTCCAACACCGTGGAATCTGTGACCTCTATCGTGGGATCAAGCCTCCCATCCTTGGATGGCGTTGTTTGCTCGGGATCTAGGGCCAGAGCGGTTATGGGAGCAATCTCCCGGGTGCGGACAGATGACAGATTTAGGTCATGATCATCTGGGTGACCGGGAGCGGCTGCCATGGTCTCGAATCCGGCGAAGATCAAGTCTCCACGGATGTCTGCAAGGTAGTTCAAGCTCCCGAATCTGACCTGATGGCCAGGGGCATGGCTTTCGATCTGCTCTAGATGGCCAGACAAGTTGGCCCGCAGTGCGAAGCCGCCGAACATGAAGATCTGTCCGGGGAGGAAGGTTTCTCCTTGGACAGCGTCATTATTGACGATCGAAGGGGCCATCAAACCTTTTAGCGACATCACAGAGGAACTCTCAATGAAAGCACCAATGTCAGTGTCGAAACCGGCGGATCTCGGGTAGGGGTCCCAAACTGTGCGCCAACGGTCGATGGTAACATGAGATGAGGGACACGATGTTTACCCAGGTTCGGGCCCTCTCTATGGAGGTAACACCCTACGTCCTACTTGATTGATATTGATGAATATGAGTGTTACAAGAGCTGATCCACCTCAAGATCATAATGGCTAAACCCTAGAGGTCTAGCTTGTATGGCTATGATAATGATTGTCCTATCCGGACTAAGTCATCCGGTTTATATAGACACCAAGAGGATCTAGGGATACACAAGGTCGGTTACAAGGAAGGGAATCTACATATCCGGTCGTCAAGCTTGCCTTCGACGCCAAGGAGATTCCCATCCAGACTCGGGTGCAGTCTTCGGTCTTCGTATCTTCACAGCCCATCAGTCTGGCCCATGGCTAACAGGCCGGACGCCCGAGGACCCCTTAGTCCAGGACTCCCTCACCCACGCGGTGGTCTCTTTGGTTCAGTTGCGCGGTCTTATCTCGACGGTATTGGCTCAAGGGCCTCGTCGTTGAATTGTGGTAGTAGCCACGCTTCGGATAATTCTTTGTTGGGCGCTCGAGGTTGTATTCTTCGGCAACTAGGACTTGGGTCCATATGTCATTAAGGGTATCATGTTCGGCCTGGAGCTATTGCTGCTTCTTCTTTAGGCTTCGCATAGTTGTGATTAGCTGAAGCTT
>NC_053024.1:321647914-321773794 GCF_003073215.2 Triticum urartu | reverse complement strand
CCACCACACTAGAGTAGGGTATTACACCACAACGGTGGCCCGAACCAGTATAAATCTTGTGTCCTTTGTGTTGCGAGTTCGTCGAGTTAGTTAGTGAGATCTTAGATAAGTTAGAACGCGGATTGATAGGGGGAGATTTTCGCGCGCACCACGAACCTTCAGGGTTTTGTCGGAACCCATGATCTGACAGTTTCCTTTCTTCTTTGTTGGGTCATAGGAACCACCGTACTGTTAAGTGGGGTCCATATGAACAAAGTCAGAGTGACTGATGTGATGCTCAACCAAATCCTATGTCTTCGAGCGAAGACAATGAGAGAAAATCTTATCCAGAGCTGGAGAAGTCAGCCTTACTTGTAGCCCAAGTCAAGCTGTCGCGTGTGTTTGAAACCTGACCGTTGGGCACGTGTCCGTTCCTTAGTGACCCAGGGTCATTTCGGAAAAATCATGTCGGGTTGCCTCCTGGCTATAAATAGCCCACCCCTACCCCATAAATTGGTGGCTACTCAGAGTTAGTGCACGACTTTTGTCGTTTGAGAGCAACCCACCTCCGAAGCATTTGAGAGAGAGAGATCCTTGCGAGGACAAAGCCCTAAACACCCAGAGCCAAAGAGTGTTAGGCATCACGGAAGTCTTTCTGTCTGTGTGACCAG
This sequence comes from Triticum urartu, assembly GCF_003073215.2. NCBI lineage: Eukaryota > Viridiplantae > Streptophyta > Magnoliopsida > Poales > Poaceae > Triticum > Triticum urartu. Next base: position 321,773,144 of record NC_053024.1, on the reverse strand, counting down.
AAGACTTGTTACACTTGAGGACTGTGAATCCTCCAGCCGGTTAGGCGTCACGTTTTGAGCATCCAAGAGTCATTGTGGATCGGCGGTGAACGAAGTCTGTGAAGGTTTGGAAGTCTACCTTGAAGACGTACCAGAGTGATTGGGTGAGGATTGAGTGTCCTTAGCTCAAGGGGAATAAGGTGAAGACGCGGTCTTCTAAGTTAAATCTCAGCCTCCCTAACCGGACGTACATTTGTCACAGCAACTGGAACTGGTCTACCAAATCCTTGTCTTCAGCAAGCAACTGGTTCTATCCTTCACTTTGCTTTACTTTACAGGTTGTCTTCATGAAGTCATTTTTTGCCTTTATGATCCGATTGACTTCAGTGAGTGAAGACCGTTTACTGTTTGGCTTCATGCTTTCACTTCATTGCAATCTAGTTGCTGATAGTTTTTGTGCTTTCACTTCATTGCAATCTTGACTATGGCTTGTCTAGTGTAGTCTATCTTCTGTTGCATATCAATAAGTTGGTGATTGTCTGCATTCTAGGAACGGGGGTCCCCAGACTTGCCTGCCTGCGGCCCGCGTCGTGGCTCCACCAGCAGCCCCGTACGGCCCATCTTCACCGGCAAACACCCAAGACCCTCGTGAGGGGGCAAGCTGCACGAGGTGGACGATGCAAGACCTCCTAGGGGGCGGCCTCACCAGGCTGGCTCGCGAGGGGCGGAGAGATCAAGGCAAGGCGAACCTCGTGATGTTCCAATTACGTAAGCCATGATGATCAAGACCAGGCGGGCGCTAGTGAGCACAATGTCCTTGTACCCTCTTTGGTGTTAAGGAGGCAAGCGCAGGCGAGGAGTTCTGAGGCATCAAGCAAAGGTTTCCATATCGGTGCAACAAGACCAAGACCAGCAGGATGGTAGGACGGAGGTCACTTTGGAACCCGAAATCCAACATTTGGCGCGCCAGGTAGGGGTGCGCCGAAGCTTTCTTCTTCATCGGTCCATGCTTCGTCACTCCACAAAGCTAATGGCCGATGCTTGCCGGGCTCGTTCAGAGTGTCGGGCCGCTCTCGCCCCCCGTGTCTCCCAGACAGCCCCAGTAGGCGGGCCTCCTCGTCGTTCTCCGTCAGCTGCCGCCAATGCCGTCACCGGCCCGGCGGTAAATGAGCAGCAAGCCTCTTCGTTGAATCCCTCCGTGTGCCGCGACGGCCACACCGCCACTCCATCGCCGAGTCCTACTGGCTCATCGTCGCACGCTCGCCGTGCACCCACTGACGCGCAAGCCACGCTGCTCATGGCACACGAGCTTCCGCGCTACCGTCCAGTGGACGACCTATACGAGGACTGGATGGACCGCATCGCCGAGCTCGTCAGCGCCGCGGGGGGATGTCCCACACCATCCCTCTCGCTGCCTCGCCCGCCCGCAGCTACGGGCGGTGTGGCTCATGGAGCGCCTCCGCCTCCTCCGCAACAAGATGGCACCCTTGCGCCGAGGTGTGCAGCTCGTGGTGCGCCTCCGCCTCTCCCACGTCGGGACGACGCCCTCGCTCCAAGGTGTGCGGCCCCGTGGTGCGACACACCGTGCCACGTGCCTGCGCACGAAGAAAGAAGCTGCCAAGAGATTCCCCGTCCACAAGGAAACGCTTCACCACTTCCAGCTCCGCTGCGCCAGGATTGCTTGGTGCAACATGGCCATGCGCCGCGTGCCGTGGCGACGCGGGGGCACCATGACCAAGCTCTACCTCCACGACGGGCCACGGTGGCCACGGCGGGCTGCCGCGCCTTCGCTCCTGAGTTGCGTAGCGTCATTTGGCCGGGCATGTTCAAGCCAGATCTGCCTCCTCGCTACGATGGCACCCCCGACCCTGCGGAGTTTCTGCAGCTCTACGAGCTTAGCATCAAAGCGGCCAACGGTGACGAAAAGGTCATGGCGAACTGGTTTCCCATGGCTCTCAAGGAAGACGTCCGCTCATGGCTCCTGAACCTGCCCCCAGGCTCGATCTCCTCCTAGGACAAGATGCGCAACCACTTCATCGCCAACTTCCAGGGGACTCGCGATCGCCCCCCCCCCCCCCCCCCCCCCCCCCCCCCCCCCGGTCACCGGTGACCTATGCAGCATCAAGAAACAACCAGGAGAGACCCAGCAGAAGTACATCCACCGCTTCAACATCACGCGAATCAAGATCCCCAAGATAATAGACGAGGCTATCATCTCAGCGTTTTTTGATGGCATCCGCGATGTCAAGATGAAGGAGGAGCTCGCCATCCATGAAGAGTTGTGCGCGACCTTGGAGCTGTTCAACATCGTGACCAAGTGTACAAGAGCTGAGGTGGGGCGCCTCTCCCTCCTCGAGCTCCCGACTGCAGATCCAGAGGAGAATAAGGCCAAGGCCAAGGACGTGAAGTGCAAGGGAGTGGCCGTGCTCGCGGCAGAACCAGACACCAAGCGCGGCCAAGATCTTCCCAAGTCGTCCAAGGGCAGCCGCACGCTTTGCGCCTTCCACAACATGCGCACGCACAATACTAATGACTATAAAGAGCACAGGGCCATTTGAGAAGGACGCTTCAGTCGACGCCCCGAGCGCAACAACCGGTTCTACGGCCGAGGAGGTGGACGTGGCGGAGGACGTTGGGACGACCGTGGGCCCTGCCAGGAGTGGCGCGACCAACCTCGCGATGATCGTTGGCAGGACCAACCTCGTGAGGGCGCCTAGAGGGACCAGCCTCATGAGGATCGTCCTCAGGGCAACCCTAGTCTCCCTCCGCCACCGCCGCCAAGAAGGAACGATGACCATCAATAGGACGAGGGGCTGGGGGCTTCCAAGAGCCCAGATCTATCGCATGTATCTTGGGCGGAGCTCAAGCTCCAGCCTCTCAGCGAGTCTTCAAGTAGGTTGCTCGCGAAGTGAACGCAGTCCTCCCCAAGCTCAAAGCCACGCGCCCGCTCAAATGGTCCAAGTACACCATCACCTTTAGCTCGGCAGATCATCTCAAGTGCGCGGCAAAGGCCGGCGTTCTCCCCATGCTTTGTTCACCCATCATCAACAATGTCCAAGTCACCAAGACCCTCATCGATGGTGGCGCAGTGCTCAATGTCATGTCCGTCGAGACTTTTGGCATCCTTCAAGTGCCATACGATCAGCTCCAGCCTACCAAACCTTTCTCAGGAGTGACTGACGGCTCCACCACCCCGAGAGGGCAGGTTCGCCTCCCTGTCACCTTCGGTCAACGCAACAACTACTACACCGAGCTCATCAACTTCGACGTCGCCCACATCCGTCTGCCGTACAATGCCCAAATTCATGGCAGTCACCCACCATGGCTAAAAAGTCATCAAGATGCCTGGAAGCGGCGGAATCATCACCGTCCCCTGCGAAGAAAGAGACGCAGTGTGCTCCCTCGGGCATGCCTTCCAAGCTGCATCAATCGAGGACCCCGACAGCAATGCAACACAATACCCTCCTGAGGTCAACCCCAAGAAGAAGAAGCAACTCTTTCACACTGGACCCCAAGGGAGCGGCACCTCCAGTGACACAACTTCAAGATCTACGCCCGCGCCTGGGGCGCCACTCTCCCTCACATAGGAAGGCACGCCCAGCTCCTTCCTCGGGCAGGTCTTGGGGGCTCTCTTCTGGAGGGCCTCAGACCTGGCCAGCATCACGAGGGAGGCGCTCGGGCACCATGTCAAGGTGTGCTTCGCAGCACATTTCCCTCCGGAGGGCGCCAGGCGAACAACGCTTGGCGCTTAAGAGTTCATCGACAAGGCCACTCAGGAGCTTCGGGAAGCAAGAGCAATACGCGGCGACTGCCGCCCACCTGGCGCTACTCCCCACCCGGGCGAGGGTGGTGAGCTGCACGTCTGCATCGACATCCCAGGGCTCAACCAGGCCGCATCTCAAGAGCGCTTCTAGCCTTCCCGTGTTGGACGCTGCGAGGGTCCACCTCATAGCTAAGTTCGCATGTCGTTCGGCCTGCCGAGCGCGGCTGCTGCCTTCCAGCGCAACTTGTGGAGCATCATGGCAGGTCAGGAGGTCAGGCATCACGCAGTCCTGGCGGAGATGGAGACGGTCCTCAGGGGGCCGCCCGAGGCTCTAGGCCTCGACGGCTCATGACGAGCGATTCTTCGCTACGCGTTTTCAGCTACCCCAACAACCCTTCAGCAACCAAACCAGGTGACATCTCTCCAAATTCATTTAGCTGGGAGCGCCTCCTGGCTGCATCAGTCCCAGGCCGCATGGATCAGTCCTTGTGGCATGTATCCACTTGCATTTTTAGTTCACCTTGCTGGGGGCGCCCCTCGGGCAGCATCATCCCCAGGCCGCTCGGGTCCGACCCAGTGGCATGTATCGTTCCTGCATTTACCTAAGCCAGTTTGCTTCTCATGCATAATCTATCTATGGTTATCACCTGCTTGATTGTCGCCCACCACGGGAGCCGCGCGTCGATCGTCTTTATTCAGTATCCTTCGCATAAGAAGGCTAGGCACCGTGTCTGTGCTCAGGCTTGTCCCTGTAACATCGATAAATCCAACGGCTGAGCTTTGTCTGGCGGGCCAGCCCCGTTCATGTCACCTCCTCAGGTCGTTGGTGCTTGGCCTTCTAATGTGATAGCCACAGGAAATCCTTTCGGCGCAGGTTGTCTAACCCTCTCACAGGACCGCCACAGTCCTCAAGAGCCAATACCAGGCGCAACCCGCCTTGAGGTAGGGCCTCGTGAGTCCCGCGCTGGCTCACAAGTGCCTAGATACACCTCCTGCAACCCTTCCATGCAAGCCACGTGTCAGGGCGGGATTGTACATGCCCCGGGGGCTCTCCGCAGTAGGGAGTCCCCTCCAACGTACCAGAGGCGGACCTGAAATCACCATGGCGGCTCGAGCCCCTCCTCGTGCTAACTTGCAGAAGCTTCCTGAGGACTACAATGGGCGGCACCGCGGACTCTCTCTCTTCTCCCATGCAATTCGCTTGTGCGTTAAAAGGGGGGCTCCTGAGTATCGCGACTGAGGAGCTCTTACTGGCTCTCTAGCCCTCACCCCTGTCCTTGACCTTGGCATCGCAACCTGGCATACCAGCGGTGGCTGAGCTCGCTCGAGGGCCGGGACCTGAGGACGTAGAGCACCAGGAAGTACATGGGTAAGAGGGGGAGGCCTGCACGGGCCTAACCTAGGTACCCAGCAGCAGCCGACACCCAAGTCTGGTGTGGCACGGGAAGCCGGCTCCGGAACGCTAAGATAAATCTTATACCTGGACCGACCCAGCACTACAACATAAGATTCTCGCCTTTTCGCTGCCCTGCTACGGCAACATCCGTCCCTTTCCCATCCTCAGGTAGCTGCTTGCGCACTCAAGGGGACCTCTTGAGCATCGCACCTCAGGAGCTCTTACTGGACCTTGGGTCGCTCACCTCCTCGCCTTGACCCCGGCATCGCAACCTGGCATACCAGCAACGGCTGTAGCCTGCCTGCGGACCGGGAGCTGTCAGCATAGAGCACCAAGCTATTGTGGGATTGGAAAGGGGGAGACCAGGCCTCAGTAGGACATGTGCTCGCAAATTTTCACAATAAGGATAATATCAACAAAAGGCATTACAGATGCTATACACACCCCCGCGGGGTCCGTTTTGATTCCTCGCTGGGACAAAAGGAAGCGAGTTCCTAGGAGCTCTATCTACATGCGCCGGACGTCACCGACGCCATCATCAACAGTGGGCCACGGAAGGCCGGCGCCAACCCCATCAGGATCAGAAGCGGCGGCGGCCAGGCGCGGCGACCTTGCTACAGGCCCGACGAGAGCTCGGGGGCACGTAGCTGTCGTTGCTCGTCTCCGAAAACTCTATGAGCTCGGGAGAGTCGCTGGACCACCAGGAGTAGCCGCTGTCGCTGGAGGGTGTAACACCCACAATGCGGCTATATCTCCCACGTGTCGGGGCACGACTTAGAGGCATAGCCGCATGGTAGGTCTGTCTCAAGAGGGGTAATCTTTACACATCCCATGTACTGAATAAAAAGGGATAGAGAGTTGGCTTACAATCGCCACTTCACACAATAAAGAAATAATACATACATTATCCAAAATACAAACAAGGTCCGACTACGGAACCAAAACAAAAGAAGACAACCCCAAATGCTAGATCCCCGATCGACCCGACTGGGCTCCACTACTGATGAACTGGAAAAGACAAAAAACAACGATCAAGATCTTCATCGAGCTCCCACTGGAGCTGGGTTGCGTCACCTCCACTAGAATCATCAGCACCTGCAACTGTTTGGAAGTATCTGTGAGTCACGAGGACTCAGCAATCTCACACCCGCGAGATCAAGACTATTTATTCTTATGGGTAGGAAAAGGTAGTGAGGTGGAGCTACAGCAAGCACTAGCACATATGGTGGCTATCATATGCAAAAGAGAGCGAGAAGAGAAGCAACACATGGTCGAGAAGCTAGAAGTGATCAAGAACTGATCCTGAAGCTACTTACGTTCAAGCATAACACAAGACCGTGTTCACTTCCCGAACTCCGCGAGAAGAGACCATCACAGTTACACATGCGGTTGATGCATTTTAATTAAGTTAAGTTCTAAATTCTCTACAACCGGATATTAACAAATTCCCATCTGCCCATATTCGCGGGCATGGCTTTCGAAAGTTCAAAACCCTGCAGGGGTGTCCCAACATAGCCCATCACAAGCTCTCACGGTCAACGAAGGATATTTCTTCTCCCAGGAAGACCCGATCGGACATGGAATCCCGGTTACAAAAAATTTCGACAATGGTAAAACAAGACCAGCAAAGCCGCCCGGATGTGCCGACAAATTCCGATAGGAGCTGCACATATCTCATTCTCAGGGCACACCGGATTGTCCAAACTTCCGGTAGGCCAGCCCAGACTTGCCCCTGGAGGGCACCGGCGGCTGACAGGTTGGACCAACACTCAGAGGAGCACTAGCCTAGGGGGTTAAAATAAAGATGACCCTCGGGCTCTGGAAACCCGAGGGAAAAAGGCTTAGGTGGAAAAAGTTAAAACCAAAGTTGGGCCTTGCTGGAGGAGTTTTATTCAAAGCAAACTGTCAAGGGGTTCCCGTAACACCCAACCGCGTAAGGAATGCAAAATCAAGGAACATTACACCGGTATGACTGAAACTAGCGCGGCAAGAGTGGAACAAAACACCAGGCATAAGGCCGAGCCTTCCACCCTTCACCAAGTATATATGTGCATTAAAGTAAACAATATATAATAATGATATCCCAACAATATCCATGTTCCAACATGGAATAAACTTCATCTTCACCTCCAACTAACAACGTTATAAGAGGGGCTGAGCAAAAGCGGTAACATAGCCAAACAACGGTTTACTAGGAAAGGTGGGTTAGAGGCTTGACATGGCAATATGGGAGGCAAGATATAGCAAGTGGTAGGTATCGCGGCATAGCAATAGAGCGAACAACTAGCAAGCAAAGATATAAGTGATTTCGAGGGTATGGTCATCTTGCCTGAGATCCCGCAAGGAAGAAGAACAAGCCCGTTAAGAAGACAAATGGACGTAGTCGAACGGATCCTCACAACTCTAGAACGAAACCGAAGCTAATGAGAGAAGCAACCCGGAAAGAAGCAGGCAACATAGTAAACAACCATCACATAAGCATGGCATGATGCGCAACCAAGTACGATGCATGTCTGGTATAAAGAGGCATGGCATGGCAAAGTGCGCAAACAATACTACAAATTAAGTGGAGCTCAATATGCAACGAGGTGCATATTGACGAAACACCACATTCGATTATTTAGTTCTCTCCCGTTTATGTACCCAACAAAATTAAATTTTGTTAAGCATGGCAAGAGGTGAAGCATAATTAAAATACCTATCTAGGCAAGTTTAATTGAGGCCGGAACAACAAACAACAAGTCTGAAAAATCCTCATGTGCATTTAGAAATTTAATGCAACAATAATTTTAAAAATTTTAAATGTTATTATCATGATGCGGATGACATGTGCAAGTTTTATGCAATTTTTATGAAAATGTTGACATGATAAGATATGGGGCATTTGTCATCGTGGCGGAAATGAAAGGGGTGCCACGACAACGAATCCAAAAAATGATGCCACGGCAACATATTGGTTCCGGTGACTCATTGGAGTACCGGTGCAAAAGAGCAAGTGTGCGGAGCGAGTCACGCAAGGATGGTGGGGTGATCCCAGATTCCGGGTTCCCACATGTTAACGGCAAGGGACTGAGGAGGAATGTGCAATGATAGCTCGGACACTATGCAAACACGAACATCTCATACGACAAAAGTATTCGTTCTCGGACAGTAGTTGTACATGTTGGCTGTAGTCGAACTTGACGGCTCTGTTACACGGTTCTTCGGAGAAGGTAGTGATATACGGTTCTTAGACGTTCATAGTCACGGCGAGGAACTTGACGAAACCGAAGGCGACGGTAGTTGTACATGGTCCACGAGTCGTCGATCATTCGGGGTCCGACTTGCGGGTCTTGCCGACATGAAGGGGTACTTTGCGTTTTTGTAGAGGTACTCTTGATCTTTGTGACGGTAGTCATTCTCGTTCGTTCTGAGAGGTGCTTGATGACTCCAAGCCCCTCCCGGTCGACGGTAGTTGAACTTCACGCTTGCGATGCACATGTCTTCGTCGACGGTAGTGGTACACTAGTCGGAGAGGGACTTGGCACAAAATCCCGGTCTCAGGTTTTGTAGTCGTTCACAGGGCCCAACGCAGGGTCTTGGCGAAACCGGGGAGCACCTTGGCGGTCTTGGCAGTCAACGATGGGAGGCGGGCAGCGAAGCAGTAGCAACGTGCAGGCACCGACGTAGGAGTGGACCTGGCGCAGAGGCAGGGGTCAACGCAGGCGGGTGCTCGAGCAGGATTTGGTGCTAGTTGTCGTCCTCGCGCAAGAAGAGACGAGGGCACCAGGAAGACCTACGAGGAGCAGCACTCGAAACCCTGCAAGGAGCGGGCAACAGGCGACGGGATCAAGGAGGCGAGGCGGCGTCGGACTTGGGCTCCGGCGGGAGGGTCCCTGGTGGGGCAAGGGAGGTGAGTTGAAGGTGCAAGAGGTCGAGGCCATGGCGAGTCCACAGCGGCACCACAACTTCGGGGCGATGCACCGGTGGTAGGGCGCAGCGTGCAGAGGAGCTCGGGAGCGAGGCGGGCATGGGCGCGCGTGGAGGGGCACGAGGTTGAGCTCCTGGTGTGAGGCGGGCGTGGAGGAAGAGGAGCCCGGCAGGGGCGCGAGGGAGCCAGGCGGCGGCCTACAGGATCCGATGAGGGGCGATGCTGCGCGCTGGCGATGAAGATCGAGAGGGAGGAGGGGGTTCGAACGGGTCTGGGTTCTGTGGGGGAGAGGTGCGAGTGAAGCTATCACATCCCTAGTTCTGGTAAGCACTAGGCTAGTCCCTTGTGTTTGCATCATGTTTAATTTTCATTTAAAATGAAATGGGGATTGTGAAAGCCTCACAAACCCTCCTAGAAATGATCAAAATAAAAATTGTCTCAAATATTTCCAAGAAAATGTTCATGTTCTTCTTTAAAAATATTGGACAAAGGTCAAACTCAAACCAATATTTCTGGGAGCTCAGAGACATTTATTTTGGGCGTTTGAGTTAATCAAATAACTATTTGCATTGGAATTATATTTTTTATATAAATAATTTATGGCCAAAAATGTTGAGACTTGGTGAGGGCTTCTGATATAATTTTAACAGTTGCCACAATGAGTATCAACATTTAAATAAATGTTTTAGCATTTATTTCTTTTGCAAAACAAACCACAGAAAAGAAAAACAGAAAGAATAAGAAATACATTACCTGTCGCCCACTGGCTGGCCCGGCCCAACTGGCCCAAGCCAGTCATCCTTCTCCTTGCTAGGAGGAGGCAAAGGAGGGCACAGCGAGCGCGCACATGCACGCCACGCTCCTGCCTGCCTGCCCCCCTTCCCCTCGACGTTGTCCACCCCAGAGAGCTCGACCGAGCCCCCTGGCCTCTCCTCACTCTCTCCCGAGCTCTCTCCTCTCCTCTCCTCGTCTTCCCTCCTGCGCCCGAACGCCACCGTAGCACGTCGCCGTGAGCCACCGCGACCATCGCCACCGCCCTGTCCCTTGCTGCTGTCCAGGAGCGTCGCCGCCTCGACTACGCCTCCTCGTCGACCTGGACGACGCCAGGAGCACTGCAGCGTCGCCACCGCCATCATCCCCTTAGTCGGAGCCGCGAATCGCCGCCGCTAAATTCGTCACCGACTGGTCCTTCCCGAGCTCACCGACGACGCCTTCGAGTTCGCTGTGAGCTCCCCTTCCTCCTCCCCCTAGCCCCGTAGCTCGAGCGCCCCCCTAGCCCTGTTGGCCACCTTGGCCGAGAGCTTGGCTCCACCGGCTATGTCGCCGCCGTGGCCACAGCTGCCACAGCTTGCAACCGATCTCACTGCCGTTCTTAGTGCCCTCCCGCGCGTCGTTTGCACCCAACCGCAGCCCCCCTAGTGCCCTGCAGCACCTAACCCGCACGCACCCGTCTCCGGCCGCTGCCGCGAGCTTTGCTCCGGCGAGCTCCGCCATTCCCTCGGCCTCACCTGATGCGCCCGTGTGCCAAACCGTGCACGGGCTACCCGTCGGTGGCCTCCGTGTGCCAAACCGTGGCCTCCAGCTCGTTCCAGCGAACTTCCACCGTGGCTCGAGGTCGTCGCTGGTGAAACTCCGGCGGCTGATTTGGTGCATGATTAGCTGCTAACCCTGCCACTTAATCCACCCCTAAGCCACTGACTATGGGCCCCAGGGCTCGGTCAAACCTTGGTCAGTTGGGTTTGACTCGGGTTTAGCCCCGGTGTCACTGACGTGTGGCCCCCACACGTCAGGTTTGACCTGGCCAGCCCTGCTGACGCCTCTGTGACGTCATGCTGACGCACTAATGATTTTTTTCTGGATTTTAAATAATTCAGAGAATTCCAGAAAATGATATATACTTCAAAAATTCATAGAAATTCAACCGTAGCTCAGATTGAAATAATTTATATATGAAAAATTATCAGAAAAATTCAATCTATCCATCTGTACCATTCCCATGCATGACAAACTAACTTATACATGCTGTATATGAGGAAACACATGAATGGCATTTATAAAGGCTTATTTTGGAGTTGCATTCGAAACTTTGGTTCAAATGGACTTCATGCAAATAAATGCTAGATGTATTAACTCAAACAACATCACATCTTCATGCCATATTCATGCATCATATTGTTGCATATGCTTGTGTATTGATTTCCGACACCGTTCCCTCTCGATAGGTCCTGCCCTGGAGAGTGCTCCAGAGTACCTGTCTGAGGAGTAGTGCCCCCCTTGTTGATCTACCAGGCAAGCAAACCCCCTTGTTCATTCCGATACAATCCTACTCTCTCGCTCCTGCTCTCATTTATTGCATTAGGACAACAACGGTTCAACTGCTACTTTATGCTGCGGTAGTTGAACCCATTCCTCTGCATGACCTGTCATTGCCACAGTAAATAGTTAAAACCCACTAGCATGTGTAGGAGTTGATTGAGCCATGTTGTGTTCTTGCCATGCCATGCCTTCTATTACTTAGAGTTGTGTCAAGTCTGATTCATCGGCAATAAATTGGAGTGGTACGATATGTTCTGGTGCTGAGAGTTAAGCGTGTGAACACGATTTGGTAAAGGTAGCGGTGAGAGGCCATGTAGGAGTACATGTTGGGTTGTCTCACTAGAACCGTCCTTAAGAACTGAGTTCTGTGTAAGTTGTCCAATGACTAGTTGCTACCACACATTGGGCTCCGGGCGCTCCAAGCTCTCTCGACTTATTAGCCAACTTGATCTCTGTCTAGGAGTTGCAAATAGTTTCTGGTGTTTGTAGGTAGTGTTAGTAGTCTACCAAGTGGCACTCGACCAGGTGGGCTTGGGACAGACTAGGCATAGTGGCACGGTGTACCAAGTGGCACCCGGATGGTGGGCTTGGGAACCCTTCTCACATCGTTTGGGGCCGTGAGCGACACCCCGGCCGGATCTCCTTGCGGTTGGAACTCGAATAGGCGATAAACCTGGTTGAGAGACTTGTGTGGTTAGTCAGGTCGTGGCCGAGACCCTCGTTGGGCTTCCGCTTGAAGGTTTCCGAGTACACGTCGGGTAAACGGCGATAAGTGCTGAGAGCATGTGTGAAGAAGTACACCCCTGCAGGGTTATCATGATCTATTCGAATAGCCGTGTCCTCGGTTATGGACTTCTTGGATGCTTACGTGGTACATAGACAACTTAAAGTGGATACTCTAAAATGCTCAAGACAAGTGTGAGTGCTATGGATGGCCTTGTCATGGAGAGACGGGGATGAATCCATAGTGGTGTATTGATGTGGTGATTAGTGGACTCGTGTGTGTTGCCTCATCTCAAAGAAGTTTCTCGTTGTCGTAGAAAAGGATAACCACTGAGTCAAAGCTGGCTTGCTGCAACTAAACCCCACATTACCTTCTTGATACAAATGCATGTATGATAGGATCTGATGTAAGTCTTGTTGAGTACCTTTGTACTCACGTTTGCTTTATTTATGTTTTGCAGGTGAGACATCTGTCTCACTAGTAGTACCGCTTGGACTTCGACGAGTAGCTTGTTACCCCAGCTACGATCTTGTACCCTTGGGAGGGTCTTGTAGATAGTTAGGCTTCTCAACCTTTTTTCTTTTGTAGTTGTCTGTACTCAGACATGTAATGCTTCCGTTGCTTGTATGCTCTAAATGATGGGTCATGTGACCCCTGTTTGTATTTAATACTATGTGGCTCTTCTAGGCCTTTATCTATATGAGTTTGCGTTATGTTGTGATGCCATGTTGTATAGCACATACTTGCATGTTATGCATACGTGTGATGTGTATTGCTATGTTGGGCCGACAATCTAGTTGTTTATCCTTGGCAGCCTCTCTTATGGGGAAATGTAGTCTAGTGCTTCCTTGAGCCATATTAGTCCGCTACAGCCCGGATCCCCGGAGTCCTATTAGCCCAGTGCTACAGCCCGGATTCACACGCTGCTGACCGACATGCTCGATGTGAATCATGTATGCATGTCCCCATAGGTTAGTGTCGCTTTGGGTTCACTACTAGCCATGTCGGCCCGGGTTCTCTGTCATATGGATGCTAGCGACACAATCATATACGTGAGCCAAAAGGTGCAAATGGTCCCAGGCCAGGGTAAGGGGACACCCGTGGGAATACCGTGCGTGAGGCCGGAAAGTGATATGAGGTGTTAACGGCTAGATCGATGTGACTTGTAATCGGGGTCCCGGCAGCTTTGGTATCAGAGCCTGACTGCCTGTAGGATTTCCAAGCCAACCTGGTCGAAGTTGAGTATATAAATTCTTTAGTTAAGTAAGGGAATTGATTGTGGAAGGGAACATAAGGCTCTTTTTACTCTTTATACCTCATGCCCTTCTGATCTGAGTCATCCTATCTTTCCTACGGGGTTAAGGAACTAGGCTTCCTCTTCTGTCTATCAGGATCACGTGTTACTACTCTGTAGTTTCTAAGGTTTGGTTGATCAGAGTCTTATCCCAGTTTGAGTACCTCCGGTGTAGCATGTTCAGTAATATCTCAGAACCTTGGGTGATGATGTTAAGTTTGGTGCTGCCCCATCATTTGCAGGATGTCTCATTTTGAGCATTTTACTGCCGTTATGCTGCCGGAATTGTCCCAGGAGTTCAAGAGATAGTATTTTCCTCGTACTATATTCTACATCCTTATGATGATGCTGAATCCATCCTTTGTTTCCTTGGTTGGTTCTTCAGGATGTGGTCAGTTAACCGAAGTTCTGTTGCTCGTAGCCAGAACCACGGAGATGGTAGGGATGAGGATCCTCCCGACCAGCCTTCGTTGGCAGAGTTCATGTTAGAGATGGACAAGAACAAGCGAGAGTCTAACTGCTTGTTAGCACTTATTGTGGAGAACACCTCCCATCAGCACAAAGAGTCAGCGACTATCTATGATTTCATTGGTCTGAAACCACCTACCTTCCATCATTCCATTGAACCACTCGATGCAGATGACTAGCTCCATAGTATCACACACAAGTTGCGTTCTGCGAACGTAGCTGAAGATGACAAGGTCACATATGTTGCTTATCACCTAGAAGGTCCTGCTAGTCTTTGGTTGCAGAACTATGAGGCTATGCTTCCAGCTAGCCACATAACCACTTGGAGAGATTTCACTGAGGCTTTTCGCGAGCATCACATTCCTCAGGCTCTCATTGACCGCAAGAGAGAAGAGTTCTGTAGTTTCACCCAGTGTAAGATGGCTGTTGATGCTTACAGTAGGGAATTTGAGAACCTTGCCTGCTATGCTACAGAAGAGGTGTCCACGGACGCCAAGAAGCAGGCTAGGTTCCGGAAGGGTCTCAACCCCAAGTTGCGTCGTGATCTCCACTTGCATCATTGCAATACATTCTAGGCTCTTGTGAACAAGGCCATTAATGCAGAGACAGCTCAACTCACTAAAGAGGAGTCTCGTAAGCACACCCGTGATTTGGTTTCTTCCTCCGGTACTACTTCGCAGAAGCGCCGAATTTGGGTTCCGAACTCCGCTCTTCCACCCGGTTACTCACTGACGCCCTCTTATGTGGCGCCTCACCTAGTTCAGTTACATGCTCCACCCAAGCTTGGTGGTAGACCGCTTGTCAAAGCGGGTCCACGTCCTACCTCAGGGACTTGCTTCACATGCGGAGAGCCAGGACACTATGCACGTGACTACTTTCAAACCAATTATGCTCCACTCCATCCTGAGAAGTCTGTTGGCCGTGGTAAGCCATCACGCACGATGATCAGTGTCAAGTCAGCTCCCACTGAACGTGGATGTGTGCATCACGTCTCAGCTAAAGACGCTCATGATGATCCAGATGTCGTTCTTGGTGCACTCCTTGTCAATTGCCATCCAGCATCGGTTTTATTTGATACCGGAGCATCTCGTTCCTTCATTTTCGAAAGCTATGCTAACTCGCACAACATTTCATTTTGTGATATGCCCTCTCCACTAGTCATTCAAACTCCTGGATCCAAATGGAAAACTTCTAGTGTAAGCCATGGTAATGAAATCCTTGTTGACAGACTTGTATTCCTTGCATCACTTATAGCCCTAAAGTCTACAGATATGAACATCATCTTGGGTATGGACTGGATGAAAGCTCATTATGCCAAGATTGATTGTTACACAAGGTATGTTCAGCTTACACACCCATCTGGCAAGATAGTCACCGTCTCCACTAGAGTTGCAAAGCGCCAACTCTATTCTCTTAATGCCAGCCCTCTTCCACCTTGAAGATATCCCGGTAGTACATGACTTTCCGGATGTCTTTCTAGAGGAACTGCCAGGTATTCCACCTGACAAAGATGTAGAGTTTGTCATAGTTCTTATTCGAGGAACCACTCCGATCTCTAGGAGACCTTACAAGATGGCACCCTTATAACTAGCTGAGCTTAAGAAACAACTCTATGAATCCTTGCAGAAGGGTTTCATCTGTCCTAGTTCTTCTCCCTGGGCTTTCTCCGTCCTCTTCGTCAAGAAGAAGGATGGTACGGACCGAATGGTTGTAGATTATCGTCCCGTTAATTTGGTCACGATAAAGACACAAGTATCCACTCCCCAGGATCAACGACCTATATGATCAGCTCGCTGGATCCTCGGTCTTTTCAAAGATGTATTTGAGGTTGGGCTATCACCAAATCAAGAACATAAACGGGGACATTCCTAAAATGGCTTTTGTCACTCGTTATGGTCAGTACGAGTACACCGTCATGTCTTTTGGTCTAACCAATGCTCCAGCTACATACTTCCGCTTGCTGAACTCGATCTTCATGGAGTACATACATAAGTTCGTCGTGGTTTACCTCGATGATATTCCTATTTACTCGAAGAACAAGGAAGAGCACACTGAACATCTTAGACTTGTGTTAGAGAAACTCAGAGAACACCGCCTTTATGCCAAGTTCTCCAAGTGCGAATTTTGGTTGCCAGAAATAACCTACCTGGGCCACGTGATATCTGGTAAGGGCATTGCTGTCAATCCCGAGAGAGTTCAGGCCGTTCTTGATTGGACTCCGCCTGAAATGGTTAAGCAAGTTAGCACTTTCCTTGGCCTAGCCAGTTATTGTCGCCGCTTCGTTGAGAACTTCTCCAAAGTGGCAAAACCTCTCACGGAACTTCTCAAGAAAGATAAAAAGTTTGAGTGGTCCCCACAGTGTGAGTATAGTTTCCAGGAACTGAAAAGACGCGTGACCTCTGCTCCCATACATGTGCCACCGGATTTCACTAGACTTTGTTATCTACTGCAACGCCCCACGACAAGGACTAGGTTGCATTCTTATGCAGGATCGCCATGTGATTGCCTATGCATCTCGACAGTTGCATCCACATGAGGAGAATTATCCTACACATGATCTAGAGCTTGCAGTCGTAGTCTATGCACTTAAGACATGGCGACATTACCTTCTCGGTAAACATTGCGAGATTTACACCGACCACCAGAGTCTCAAGTATATCTTCACCCAACCAGATTTGAACCTTAGGCGAAGATGTTGGTTGGAGTTGATCTCAGATTACGACCTAGGGATTACCTACACCCCAGGCAAGGGGAATGTCATGGCTGATGCGCTAAGTCGTAAGTCCTATTGCAACAATCTTATGTTGCAGCAGGGCGAACCACTTCTCCATGAGGAATTCTGTAAGCTTAATCTTCACATTGCTCCTCACGGATTCCTTTCTACCTTGGTGGCGAAACCTACTCTTGTGGATCAGATCATCTCTGCTCAGAAGTAGGATACGGGAATTTCTCGGATCAAGAGAAACATTGACAAGGGAGTTGGTGGCAATTTCTCTATAGATGATCGTGGTGTTGTTTTCTTTGAGAATCACTTGGTGGTTCCCAAGAATCAACATCTACGACAACTGGTTCTTAAGGAGGCGCATGAATCTCCTCTCACGATTCATCCCGGTAGTACTAAGATGTTTTAGGACCTACGCCAGAGGTTCTGGTGGACTAGGATGAAGAGAGAAATTGCTCAGTTTATTGCTAACTGCGACGTTTATCGTCGCATTAAGGCAGAGCATCAAAGGCCTGCTGGCACCCTTCAGCCTTTAGCTATTCCTGAGTGGAAATGGGATAAAGCTGGTATGGACTTCATCACCGGCTTTCCCAGGACCAAGAGAGGGAATAATGCTATCTTCATAGTCATTGATCGTCTTTCCAAAGTGGCTCACTTCCTACCTGTTCGAGAGAGTATCACTATTAGTCAGATCGCTAACTTATATATTTCTCGAATAGTGTCACTTCATGGTGTTCCACTAGAGATCAACTCAGACCGTGGTAGTCTTTTCACTTCTCATTTCTGGGAGAGTTTCCAAACTGCCATGGGCACCCATATTTCATTCAGTACCGCTTTCCACCCTCAATCAAGTGGTCAGGTGGAAAGGGTCAACCAAATTCTCGAAGACATGCTTAGATCTTGGGTTATCTCATTCGGTATGGATTGGGAGAAGTGTCTTCCCTTCGCCGAGTTTGCTTATAACAACAACTACCAATCCAGCCTCAAGAAAGCTCCTTTTGAGGTTCTATATGGATGAAGATGTCGAACACCTTTGAACTGGTCAGAAACCGGTGAAAGACAATTCTTTGGACCGGATATGATCCAGGAGGCAGAAGAGCAAGTTCGCATCATTCGTGAGAATTTGAAAACAGCCCAATCTCGTCAAAAGAGCCAGTATGACCGTCGTCATAAGGAAGTGGCTTATGAAGTTGGCGACAAGGCTTATCTTCGGGTTACCCCTTTGAAGGGTACCCATCATTTCAGTATCAAGGGCAAGTTGGCTCCTCGTTACATCGGTCCTTTTCGCATTCTCGCTAAACGAGGAGAGGATGCCTACCAGTTGGAACTACCCCCACATCTTTCTCAAGTTCATGATGTCTTCCACGTCTCTCAACTCAGGTGTTGCTTCTCGGATCCCATCCACGGAATGGACCACGAAACGCTTGATCTCCAAGATAACCTCACTTATCGAGAGTACCATGTTTGCATCCTTGATCAAGCAGAGCGAGTCACCCGACGTCATAACATCAAGTTTCTCAAGGTTCAGTGGTCTCATCATTCTGAGAAAGAAGCTACCTGGGAGCGAGAAGATCGTCTTCGACTGGAGTACCCCAACCTTTTTCCGTCATCCTCTGAATCTCGGGACGAGATTCTTTTGAGTGGGGGCGAGTTGTCACATCCCTAGTTCTTGTAAGCACTAGGCTAGTCCCTTGTGTTTGCCTCATGTTTAATTTTCATTTATAATGAAATGGGGATTGTGAAAGCCTCAGAAACCCTCCTGGAAATGATCAAAATAAAAATTGTCTCAAATATTTCCAAGAAAATGTTCATGTTCTTCTTTAAAAATATTGGACAGAGGTAAAACTCAACCCAATATTTCTGCGAGATCAGAGACATTTAGTTTGGGCGTTTGAGTTAATCCAATAACTATTTGCATTGGAAATATATTTATTATATAAATAATATATGGCCAAAAATGTTGAGACTTGGTGAGGGCTTCTGATATAACTTTAACAGTTGCCACAATGAGTATCAACATTTCAATACATGTTTTAGCATTTATTTCTTTTGCAAGACAAACCACAGAAAAGAAAAACAGAAAGAATAAGAAATACATTACCTGTCGCCTACTGGCTGGCCCGGCCCAACTGGCCCAAGCCAGTCATCCTCCTCCTTGCCAGGAGGAGGCGAAGGAGGGCACGGCGAGCGCGCGCATGCACGCCACGCTCCTGCCTGCCTGCCCCCCCTTCCCCTCGGCGCTGTCCACCCCAGAGAGCTCCACCGCGCCCCCTGGCCTCTCCTCACTCTCTCCCGAGCTCTCTCCTCTCGTCTGCTCGTCTTCTCTCCCGCGCCCGAATGCCACCACAGAACGTCGCCGTGAGCCACCGCGGCCATCGCCACCGCCCCGTCCCTTGCTGCTGTCCAGGAGCACCGCCGCCTCGACTACGCCTCCTCGTCGAGCTGGACGACGCCAGGAGCACTGCAGCGTTGCCACCGCCGTCATCCCCTTCGTCGGAGCCGCGGATCGCAGCCGCTAAATTCGTCGCTAACTACTCCTCCCCGAGCTCACCGACGAGGCCTTCGAGTTCGCTGTGAGCTCCCCTTCCTCCTCCCCCTAGCCCTGTAGCTCGAGCGCCCCTAGCCCTGTTGGCCACCTTGGCCGAGAGCTTGGCTCCACCGGCGATGTCGCCGCGTGGCCACAGCTGCCACCGCTCGCAACCGAGCTCACCGCTGTTCTCAGTGCCCTCCTGCGCGTCGTTTGCACCCAACCGCAGCCCCCATAGTGCCCCGTAGCACCTAACCCGCACGGACCCGACTCCGGCCACCGCCGTGAGCTCCGCTCCGGCGAGCTCCGCCGTTCCCGCGGCCTCCCCTGAGCGCGGCTGGATGCGCCCGTGCACGGGCTACCCGCCGGTGGCCTCCGTGTGCCAAACCGTGGCCTCCAGCTCGTTCCGGCGAACTTCCACCGTTGCTCGAGGTCGTCACCGGCGAAACTCCGGCGGCTGACATGGTGCGTGATTAGCTGCTAACCCTGCCACTTAATCCACCCCCTAAGCCACTGACAATGGGCCCCAGGGCTCGGTCAAACCCTGGTTAGCTTGGTTTGACTCGGGTTTAGCCCCGGTGTCGCTGACGTGTGGCCCCCACACATCAGGTTTGACCTGGTCAGCCCTGCTGACGCCTCTGTGATGTCATGCTGACGCAATAATGATTTTTTCTGGATTTTAAATAATTCATAGAATTCCAGAAAATGATATATACTTCAAAAATTCATAGAAATTCAACTGTAGCTCAAATTGAAATAATTTATATATGAAAAATTATCAGAAAAATTCAATCTACCCATCTGTACCATTCCCATGCATGACAAACTAACTTATACATGCTGTATATGAGGAAACACATGAATGGCATTTATAAAGGATTATTTTGGAGTTGCATTTGAAACTTTGGTTCAAATGGACTTCATGCAAATAAATGCTAGATGCATTAACTCAAACAACATCACATCTTCATGACATATTCATGCATCATATTGTTGCATATGCTTGTGTATTGATTTCTGATACCGTTCCCTCTCGATAGGTCCTGCCCCGGAGAGTGCTCCAGAGTACCTGTCTGAGGAGTAGTGCCCCCCTGTTGATCTACCAGGCAAGCAAACCCCCTTGTTCATTCCAATACAATCCTACTCTCATTTATTGCATTAGGACATCAACGGTTCAACTGCTAGTTTATGCTGCGGTAGTTGAACCGATTCCTCTGCATGACCTGTCATTGCCACAGTAATTAGTTAAAACCCACTAGCATGTGTAGGAGTTGATTGAGCCATGTTGTGTTCTTGCCATGACATGCCTGCTATTGCATAGACTTGTGTCAGGTCTGATTCATCGGGAATGAATTGGAGTGGTATGATATGTTCTGGTGCTGAGAGTTACGCGTGTGAACATGATTTGGTAAAGGTAGCGGTGAGAGGCCATGTAGGAGTACATGGTGGGTTGTCTCACTGGAACCGTCCTTAAGAACTGAGTTCTATGTAAGTTGTCCAATGACTAGTTGCTACCACACATTGGGCTCCGGGCGCTCCAAGCTCTCTTGACTTATTAGCCAACTTGATCTTTGTCCAGGAGTTGCAAATAGTTTCTGGTGTTTGTAGGTAGTGTTAGTAGTCTACCAAGTGGCACCCGGCCAGGTGGGCTTGGGACAGACTAGGCACAGTGGCACGGTGTACCAAGTGGCACCCGGATGGTGGGCTTGGGAACCCTGCTCAGATCGTTTGGGGCCGTGAGTGACACCTCGGCCGGATCTACTTGCGGATGGAACCCGAATAGGCGATAAACCTGGATGAGATACTTGCGTGGTTAGTCAGGTCGTGGCCGACACCCTCGCTGGGCTTCCGCTTGAAGGTTGCCGAGTACACATCGTGTAAACGGCGATAAGTGGTGAGAGAATGTGTGAAGAAGTACACCCCTGGAGGGTTATCATGATCTATTCGAATAGCCGTGTCCCCGGTTATGGACTTCTTGGATGCTTACGTGGTACATAGACAACTTAAAGTGGATACTCTAAAATGCTCAAGACAAGTGTGAGTGCTATGGAGGGCCTTCTCGTGGAGAGACGGGGATGAATCCATAGTGGTGTATTGATGTGGTGATTAGCGGACTCATGTGCGCTGCCTCATCTCAAAGAAGTTTCTCGTTGTCGTAGAACAGGATAACCACCGAGTCAAAGCTGGCTTGCTGCAACTAAACCCCACAGTACCTTCTTGATACAAATGCATGTATGATAGGATCTGATGTAAGTCTTGATGAGTACCTTTGTACTCACGTTTGCTTTATTTATGTTTTGCAGGTGAGACATCTGTCTCACTAGTAGTACCGCTTGGACTTCGACGAGGAGCTTGTTACCCCAGCTACGATCTTGTACCCTTGGTAGGGTCTTGTAGATAGTCAGGCTTCTCAGCCTTTTTTCTTTCGTAGTTGTCTGTACTCAGGCATGTAATGCTTCCGTTGCTTGTATGTTCTGAATGATGGGTCATGTGACCCCTGTTTGTATTTAATACTATGTGGCTCTTCTGGGCCTTTATCTATATGACTTTGCGTTATGTTGTGATGCCATGTTGTATAGCACATACTTGCATGTTATGCGTACGTGTGACGTGTATTGCTATGTGTGGGATCTGACAATCTAGTTGTTTATCCTTGGCAGCCTCTCTTATGGGGAAATGTAGTCTAGTGCTTCCTTGAGCCATATTAGTCCGCTACAGCCCGGTTCATCGGAGTCCTGCTAGCCCAGCACTACGGCTCAGGACACTCGACTGGCCGGCATGTGTTTCACTTCGTTCTTGTGCCTGTCCCTTCGGGGAAATGTCACGCGGTGACATCTGGAGTCCTGCCTAGCCTGCTACAGCCTGGGATCCCCGGAGTCCTGTTAGCCCAGTGCTACAGCCCGGATTCACACGCTGCGACCGACATGCTTGATGTGAATCATGTATGCCTGTCCCCATAGGTTAGTGCCGCTTTGGGTTCACGACTAGCCATGTCGGCCCGGGTTCTCTATCATATGGATGCTAGCGACACAATCATATACGTGAGCCAAAAGGCACAAACGGTACCGGGCCAGGGTAAGGCGACACCCGTGGGAATACCGTGCGTGAGGCCGCAAAGTGATATGAGGTGTTACTGGCTAGATCGATGTGACTTGGAATCGGAGTCCCGATAGCAACGCTGCGAGGAAGAAGGGGATCTAGCGATGGGTGTCTCTGGCGGCGCGAGGGAACAAGGAGGAGGGGTGCAGGGGATCGGGCTAGGGAGCGCTAGGGTTAGAGCTAGGTGGGCTGGTGGAATGGGTCGGCCCAGTAGAGAGGGAGACTGCGGGGAAGGATGAGCCAGCCTGGCTGACGGCTATATCTCTCCCTCATCTTTCTTTTAAAAGAACAGAATTAGAGAGAAAAAATAAAATGAGGGTTAGGGAAAGGATTTGTGCAAGGGGGCTATTCCCGAACCCATAAAAATGTGAGGAATTTAAATAAAATGGCAAGAGGATTTTTGGAGAAAAAAGATTTGCACATGTTGAATTTAATCCAACATGTTTGAATCTTGAAACCCATTCAAAAGGACTCTAAATGGACTGAGATTTTAGAGGAGCCTCGATAAGAAGTGACAAGAATTGTTGGGAAAGTTTGAGGAAGAACTTGAGATAGAATGGGCATGGGAATTAAATTGCAAGTGTGTTTGTGGTTAATTCCAAACTAATGGAATATTATTATAGCTCCCTAATATTGGGATATAAGTTGTAAAGAGAATCACCACATGAATTCCCTTGGTTTAAATGAATCGAAGATCCATACAATTTAATTAGTTGAGCTGGAAAGATTAAAGACATGATGACATGATGCAATGCACATGATGCCATGATGAATGCAAGAAGCAAAAACAAATCACACCACGAATCTCGGAAACCATGGAAGGCGTCTGGAGCTCCGGTCTTGGGGCGTCACAACAGTCCACCACTACAAGAGGATCTCATCCCGAGATGTAGGATGGCATCGGAGAGAAACGGAATAGGAAGAGAAGAGGTAAAACTAAGTTGCTTCTTTGACAAACGAGTGAAACCAAAGAACCTTGATAGGTTAACCAATTGAAATCAAGAATACAATGGAGATGAACGAAGTTGAAAACACTCCATTAGAAAAAGAGGAACAAGGAACATTACTAGAACCTTGTAGGTTGAAAGACATAAGAAAAAAGGTTACAACGGATAAGAAGTACATGCTAGCACTCCGGTTGAAACGCGATGTACAAGGAACGATAAAGATCAATTACGACAACACTCCAGTTGGAAACGGAAGGTAGAGAATATGAACTTGGCAAAATGAAAGCACTGGGATGAGACTCCGGTTAGAAGAGGAATGATAGACACAACCCTTCGGTTAAAACAAGATAGATAAGGAATAAGAATGATATAATTTGGGCAGCACTCCTACTGTAAATGGAAGGAATAGAACATGATCTTTACAAAACAAGATGATGGGTCGAAGAGAGCAACATCACAAAGCCTCCGGAAGGAAGAGTAGAAGATATATTATTGGAATAACAAAATGGAGAAGAAAATGACAACTTCTGCCACAAATGAGCTTGGAAGGCACCCTACCTAGAAGGTTATAATGGAGTTGTTGGAAAACCAACCACGAAACAAATAAGCTTGTAGTGGGCTTATGGAAAACGTCTCAAGATTATGAGGTGAAATTCTTCCACTAACGAAAGCAATAGATTGGATTGAGGTAAACAAGGAGATGAGAACTCCTTTCACCGAGAGGATAGGAGAAAATTTTTGATCATTGATAGATACCACAATAAGCAACATTACTTAGGGAAGGCTTTAGGTGAAATATAACCCAAGATAACTCCAATGACGTGATTGATGGATTGAGAAGAGCTCATGCTCGAAGAAATTGATGGGTTTAACTATCTCATTCTTGACAACTGTTGAATCATGACACACAAAGGGAAATTGTCAAGAGTGACATAACACCACCTCAAAAGATAAGATAGGAAGGACTGCACTATGGAATGCCAGATGAAGAATGCTTCAACTCCTCAAAACAAAACATTTGTTGAGCACCCTGTTAAATTTTTAGTAAAGCTTTGCGGGTCATAACTTCGAGACAAATCTTGAAGAGCAATTGAAGAATGAAAAGAATCCTTGACGAACCACCATGTAGAGCCTCCATGAAGAACTCCGGTAATAAAAGAATGATAGAAAGAAAGAGAAGTTGAAAACATAAGGTGAAACCTTGCAATGATTTAGGTGAATCTTCATGGTGATATAACTGCGAGATCTTGGAACTCCGGGAAAAGTAAAGATGAAAAAAATGAAATCAAGAATTTTGATGAACCTCCAGAATAAGGAATTTAATTCACTCGATGAAACAAGAATAATAATTACATTATGCTTATCCTTCACCAATTTAGATTGATCACAAGCAACGGATTTGGCATACTACTTATTCTCGTAGAAAGGATTAACATAGATATAGCGCAAACTTGGGGAGGTCTTCAACGAACCAACGGTAGGATTCGAAAGAATGAATGAATTGATATTATAACGAAGGAAAAGAAATCTTGCATGAACCACCGTAAGAATTAAAAATGAATGAAGAAAAGAGATGAATCACCGGTAATAATTGGAGAACGAGAGCTGAAAGCTGGAATGAATAATTCTGAGATGATGGGCTCCGGAGAATCAAAATGAACAGACTCCTGAATTGCTCCGGATGGGTGAAAAGAATTCTCACAATCGGAAATAATTATGAGAGGATGGAATCAAGCTTGAACTACATTTCACTGAAGACAATTCATTCTTACGTCAAACTTTGAAATGAATTTGAAAAGCTCCGGGAAAATTAGAAGAGTCGGGTAAGATCCTGGGAAAAGACCTGTGGGTTAGGACCCACTCAAAAGATACATCGTTGAACGATTTTGAAGGGAGATTGCACCAGTTGAATTGAATGACTTGAATGATTTAATAATCTCCAAATAGCTTGAACAGATCAAGATTGGAAACATGAACCTTCTGAGATATCTTCAGCACACCGGAACAAATGGAAAAGCGAGAGGTGAATGATTAAGAGATACACTGGCATAAGAAAGCACTTGAAATGAGGAAGGGGATAAGATCAACACCTACAGCTTGAATTGAATACACTGGAAAATAATATGAGAATGAAGAATGATACAGTTGTAAAGCATCTTCATGAGAACACCGGGTAAGAACATTGATTGAAAAGAATGAAGAGACTTCACATGAATAAAAGGATACTTGATTAATAAATCCGAGTCCATGAAGAAAAGAAGGGGTGGAAGGGCGGGAAAAACAAAGGCAACTTGGGAAGAAGAAACGAACACCGTTGAGAAAACTGAGAGATAGTCTTGCGAATGTTGAAATGATCGTATCCACTTGAAGAGTAGCACGCCGGTTGAAAAAGGATTTAGATGACAATCTCGATCATCATGAAGGATTGGTATTCACATAGAAATATGAGGACACCGCTTAGGAAAGGTATGGATTCTGATGGATAAGTAAGATCTAACAGATTCAACACTTGACTTCGAAGCAACTCGAATACCACAACTCAAAACAAAACAAAGGATTGGCTTGCAGAATAAGACGGAACAAACATATGATAGATCCCATATCGTATCATGTGTCTGTTGGAAAAATATTCTAGGATCTACTTGAATTCTCACTTATAAACTCCTGAAACTTTCTGGTTATGCAATCAGGTGTTGGGGATACAGGGGAAGCATAATATCTCACCGAAACTAACAATACCTACAACCAGCTGTATCCATCCTTCAACACATAACCAAGAAACCCTCGGAAATCATTTACCTCAACCTTCGAAAAGCATTCGTTATACGAGTTATGGCAGTACTCGCGAACTCCCGCCCCAGTACTGGGTGGCGTCGAGGTTATCTCACCAACAACTGCATAAAAGAGATTTTCGATGTCGGCGAAGATTAGGTATTCCAGAACTGTAACATTAAAATAGTGACGACAACACCTCGGAGCCCAACTCCCCGGGACACTGCCACAACCCCTAATTGTTAGGAGGCACCAAGAACAATGTTCTCGTCACAAAACCATCTGTACGATTCCAAGATACCCGCGTGATCCTAAATTTTTTTTCATGAAATTTGAGAAGAGAAAAGTCAAAATTCTATGTGAGGAGACCTCACCAGAGCGACGAAGGGACTGAGGAGTAAAAAGAATCCTACTCTCCGGTATATATAATCCTTAGACTCAAAAAATTTTCTTCTAGACTCAACAACGTCAGCGATACGATCAAGCAGGGGGCTCCTAAGTTGGGGATGGCTCTGACTACCAACTTGTAACACCCACAATGCGGCTATATCTCCCACGTGTCAGGGCACGACTTAGAGGCATAGCCGCATGGTAGTTATGTCGCAAGAGGGGTAATCTTTACACATCCCATGTACTGAACAAGAAAGGGATAGAGAGTTGGCTTACAATCACAACTTCACACAATACATAAATAATCCATACATCATCCAAAATACAAACAAGTCTGACTACAGAACCGAAATAAAAGAAGACAACCACAAATGCTAGATCCCCGATCGACCCGACTCGGCTCCACTACTGATCAACTGGAAAAGACACAAAACAATGATCAAGATCTTCATCGAGCTCCCACTTGAGCTGGGTTGCGTCACCTGCACTGGAATCATCGGCACCTGCAACTGTTTGGAAGTTATGTGAGTCACGAGGACTCAGCAATCTCACACCCACGAGATCAAGACTATTTAAGCTTATGGGTAGGAAAGGGTAGTGAGGTGGAGCTGCAGGAAGCACTAGCATATATGGTGGCTATCATACGCAAAAGAGAGCGAGAAGAGAAGCAGCACACGGTCGAGAAGCTAGAAGTGATCAAGAAGTGATCCTGAAGCTACTTACGTTCAAGCATAACACAACACCATGTTCATGTCCCGGACTCCGCGAGAAGAGACCATCACGGCTACACACGCGATTGATGCATTTTACTTAAGTTAAGTTCCAAATTCTCTACAACCGGATATTAACAAATTCCCATCTGCACATATCCGTGGGCACGGATTTTGAAAGTTCAAAACCCTACAGGGATGTCCCAACTTAGCCCATCACAAGCTCTCACGGTCAACGAAGGATATTCCTTCTCCCAGGAAGACCCGATCAGATTCGGAATTCCAGTTACAAGACATTTCGACAATGGTAAAACAAGACCAGCAAGCCGCCCGGATGTGCCGACAAATCCCGATAGGAGCTGCACATATCTCGTTCTCAGGGCACACCAGATTGTTCAAACTTCCGGTAGGCCAGCCCAGACTTGCCCCTGGTGGCCACCGGCGGCTGACAGGTTGGACCAACACTCAGAGGAGCACTGGCCCGGGGGTTAAAATAAAGATGATGCTCAGGCTCCGGAAACCCGAGGGAAAAAGGCTTAGGTGGCAAAAGTTACAACCAAAGTTGGGCCTTGCTGGAGGAGTTTTATTCAAAGCGAACTATCAAGGGGTTCCCATAACACCCAACCACGTAAGGGACGCAAAATCAAGGACTATAACACCGGTATGATGGAAACTAGGGCGGCAAGAGTGGAACAAAACACCAGGCATAAGGCCAAGCCTTCCACAGTTTACCAAGTATATAGGTGCATTAAAGTAAATAATATATAATAATGATATCCCAACAATATCTATGTTCGAACATGGAACAAACTTCATCTTCACCTGCAACTAACAACGTTATAAGAGGGGCTGAGCAAAAGCGGTAACATAGCCAAACAACAGTTTGCTAGGAAAGGTGGGTTAGAGGCTTGACATGGCAATATGGGAGGCAAGATATAGCAAGTGGTAGGTATCGCGGCATAGCAATAGAGCGAACAACTAGCAAGCAAAGATAGAAGTGATTTCGAGGGTATGGTCATCTGGCCTGAGATCCCGCAAGGAAGAACAAGCCCGTGAGGAAGACAAACGGACGTAGTCGAACGGATCCTCACAACTCCGGAACAAAACAAAAGCTAACGAGAGAAGCAAACCGGAAAGAAGCAGGCAACATAGTAAACAACCATCACATAAGCATGTCATGATGCGCAACCAAGTATGATGCATGTCCAGTTTAAAGAGGCATGGCATGGCAAAGTGCACAAACAATACTACAAATTAAGTGAAGCTCAATATGCAACGAGGTGCATATTGACGAAACACCACATTCGATTATTTAGTTCTCTCCCGTTTATGTACCCAACAATATTAAATGTTGTTAAGCATGGCAAGAGCTGAAGCATAATGAAACTACCTATCTTGGCAAGTTTAAATGAGGTCGTAACAATAAACAACAAGTCCGGAAAATTCTCATGTGCATTTAGCAATTTAATGCAACAACAATTTTAAACATTTTAAATGTTATTATCATGATGCAGATGACATGTGCAATTTTTATGAAAATGTTGACATGATAAGATATTAGGCATTTGTCATCGTGGCGGAAATGAATGGGGTGCCACGGCAACGAATCGGAAAAATGATGCCACGGCAACATATGAGTTCCGGTGACTCATTGGAGTACCGGTGCAAAAGAGCAAGTGTGCGGAGCGAGTCACGCAAGGATGGTGGGGTGATCCCGGATTGCGGGTTCCCACATGTCGGCGACAAGGCAACGAGGAGGAATGTGCAATGATAGCTCGGACACTGTGCAAGCACGAACATCTCATACCACAAAAGTATTCGTTCTCGAACGGTAGTTGTACATGTTGGAGGTAGTCAAACTTGATGGCTCTGTTACACGGTTCTTCGGAGATGGTAGTGGTATACGGTTCTTAGACGCTCATAGTCATGGCGAGGAACTTGACGAAACCCAAGGCAATGGTACTTGTACATGGTCCACGATTCGTCGATCGTTCGGGTTCCGACTTGCGGGTCTTGCCGACATGAAGAGGTACTTGGCATTTTCGTAGAGGTACTCTCGATCTTTGTGACGGTAGTCGTTCCCGTTCATTCGAGGAGGTGCGTGATGACTCCAAGCCCCTTGCGGTCGACGGTAGTTGAACTTCACGCTTGCGATGCACATGTCTTTGTCGACGGTAGTGGTACACTAGTCGGAGAGGGACTTGGCGAAAAATCCCGGTCTCAGGTTCTGTAGTCGTTCACAGGGCCCAACACAGGGTCTTGGTGAAACCGGGGAGCACCTTGGCGGTCTAGGCAGTCAACGACGCGAGGCGGGCAGCGAAGCACCAGCAACATGCGGGCACCGACACAGGTGTGGACTTGGCGCAGAGGCGGGTGCTCGAGCAGGATTTGGTGTCGCTCGTCGTCCTCGCGGGAGAAGAGATGAGGGCACCAGGAAGACCTACGAGGAGCAACACTCGAAACCCTGCAAGGAGCGAGAAACAGGCGACGTGATCAAGGAGCCGAGGCGGCGCCGGACTTGGGCTCCGGCGGGAGGGTCCCTGGTGGGGCAAGGGAGGGGAGGAGAAGGTGCAAGAGGTCGAGGCCATGGCGACTTAACAGCGGCACCGCAGCTTCGGGGCGATGCACCGGTGGCAGGGCGCGGCGTGCGTAGGAGCTCGGGCGCGAGGCAGGCGTGGGCGCGCATGGAGGGGCACGAGGTTGAGCTCCTGGTGTGAGGCGGGCATGGAGGAAGAGGAGCCCGGCAGGGGCGCGAGGGAGCCGGGCGGTGGCCTGCAGGATCCGGCGAGGGGCGATGGGGCGCGCTGGTGATGAAGATCGAGAGGGAGGAGGGGGTTCGAACGGGTCTGGGTTCTGCGGGGGAGAGGTACGAGTGCAGCGCTGCGAGGAAGAAGGGGATCGAGCGATGGGTGTCTCTAGCGGCGCGAGGGAACGAGGAGGAGGGGTGCAGGGGATCGGGATAGGGAGCGCTAGGGTTAGAGCTAGGTGGGCCGGTGGAACGGGCCGGCCCAGTGGAGAGGGAGACTGCGGGGGAAGGATGAGCCAGCCTGGCTGACTGCTCTATCTCTCCCTCATCTTTCTTTTAAAAGAAATGAATTAGAGAGAAGAAAAGAAAACGTGGGTTAGGAAAAGGATTTGTGCAGGGGGGCTATTCCGGACCCATAAAAATGTGAGGAATTTAAATAAAATGGCAAGAGGATTTTTGAAGAAAAAAGAATCGCACATGTTGAATTTAATGCAACATGTTTGAATTTTGAAACCCATTCAAAAGGACTCTAAATGGACTGAGATTTT
This sequence comes from Triticum urartu, assembly GCF_003073215.2. Lineage (NCBI taxonomy): Eukaryota > Viridiplantae > Streptophyta > Magnoliopsida > Poales > Poaceae > Triticum > Triticum urartu. Next base: position 321,742,833 of record NC_053024.1, on the reverse strand, counting down.
AGAGGAGCCTCGATAAGAAGTGACAAGAATTGTCGGGAAAGTTTGAGGAAGAACTTGAGATAGAATGGGCATGGGAATTAAATTGCAAGTGTGTTTGCGGTTAATTCCAAACTAATAGAATATTATTATAGCTCCATAATATTGGGATATAATTTGTAAAGAGAATCACCACATGAATTGCCTCAGTTTAAATGAATCGAAGACCCATACAATTTAATTAGTTGAGCTAGAAAGATTAAAGACATGATGACATGATGCAATGCACATGATGTCATGATGAATGCAACAAGCAAAAACAAATCACACCATGAATCTCGGAAACCATGGAAGGCATCTGGCGCTCTGGTCTTGGGGCGTCACAGAGGGGCTGCTGGTGAGGTCAGCGGCAGGCCCGGCGCCCGCCGCTACGTCCTTTTGGCGGCCACCTTCAGGACAGCACTCCAAGCAGCGGCCTTCCTCGTCGAAGACCTTGAAGAACAGCATGGAGACGCCATCGTACTCGAAGTGGATGGCGAGGGCGCCTTCCACGCGGCAGACCCGGGCCACCTCGCTCCAACCACGAGTCATGAAGATCCTCCCGAAGGCGACGACTTCAACCTCTGCTCCAGTCGCTGGGGCGTCGCAGTCGGCATGCTACAGCCAAAGCTCAAGAGGGCCCCTTGGCGGCATCTCGGTGGCGAAGAACTGCGGGAAACGAATCCAAGAGCTCGGGGGCATCACCACCCATAGCACGAATTCATGCGAGGAGTCCTGGGGCGGCGGCGTATGGCATCCGTCGTCCCTCCCTCCAGAGCCCACAGCTTGGGCATGCAAGGGTAGCGGATACCCAGGAGGAGGCCGTTCGTACCACGGCAGCGACACCACCGGCCTCACGACCATATCGTGACGATGGGACCTCCTCTTCTTCGGCGGGAGTAGCTCGGGCTCGTTGAGAGAAGTCTTGCCCTTCTCGGCGGCCGAGAACCTCCTTATCAGCGCCATGACCGCACCAGCGCGCAGTGGGGCAAGGAAGAAGAAGAAGAAGAAGTGGGAGAAGCAAAGAAGAAATGGGTGATGGGGGCTCCGCCCCCACCCCCCATTTATAGCCAAGGGGAGGCCAACCGCCAGCCTCCACGATCTCAGGTAATAATGATCTTTTTCTGCATGCTGCAAGGACCCGTCAAGTCGGGCAGTTGCCGAGGCAACGTGGGGAAGTGGAGACGCCCACATCCAATCAATGGCCACGCCTCGACCAAGGCCGTAGGCAGTTGGGGCCCGTGGCGCTCGGCGCTTGCCCTTTGGCTTCGCCTCAAAGCCAAGACCAAGCGCGCCTTGGGCCTGGGGGCTATTGTCGGCAGTCTGGGAATGGGGGTCCCTAGACTTGCCTGCCTACGGCCCGCAGCATGGCTCCACTAGCGGCCCCGTATGGCCCATATTCACCAGCAAAGACCCAAGACCCTCGCGAGGGGCCAAGCCACGCGAGGCGGATGATGCAAGAACTCCTCGGGGGCGGCCTCACCAGGCTGGCTCCCAAGGGGCAAAGAGATCAAGGAAAGGTGAACCTCGCGAGGTTCCAATGACGTAAGCCATGACGATCAAGACCAGGCGGGCGCCAGTGAGCACAGTGTCCTCATTCCCTCTTTGGTGTTAAGGAGGCAAGCACAGGCGAGGAGTTCCGAGGCATCAAGAAAAGGTTTCCATATCGGTGCAACAAGACCAAGACCAGCAGGACGGCATCGGAGGTCACCGTGGAACCCGAAATCCGACAACAACAAAGCGGTCATGCATCTCATCCCAGGAGGAGATTGACCCTGCGGAGTTCTTGCAGCTCTACGAGCGAGAACCATCCTTCAGAGCCATGGGAAACTAGTTCGTCATGACTTTCTCGTTGCCGTTGGCCGCCTCGATGCTCAGCTCGTAGAGCTGCAAGAACTCCACAGGGTCAGGGTGCCGTCGTAGCGCGGAGGTAGGTCTGGCTTGGACTTTCCTGGCCAGACTATGCTACGTAGCTCTTGAGTGAAGGCACGGCAGCCTGCTGTGGCCATCGGGGCTGTGGTAAATTTTTTGGCCGAATTGGGACAAGCTTTGGTATAAGCTTCTTGCAAACTGGAGCTTCTCTCAAGAAGGCTCATGGTTCCGAGAGGGAACGTGTCACCTCCGTGTGCGAAATGACATACACCGCCTTCTCCCGCTTTGATTTTTTTACATAGGGAGCTTATCTCAAATAGGAGTTTCGTGCTAAAATTTGGAATTATTCCGGGTTCGTTTGGCCTTTTTATACATTAATTGATTTTCCAGGCATTTAATGCACATAATTCAAATTTGAAGTACAAGCGCATGCTCTAGTGCACAAAAGTTAGTTGGAAAATCATTTATGTGTACTTGGGCGAACTACTAGGTCCCATCGAAGAAGTGGAAATGGAATTCAAATATCTGGGCGTCTTGGCTCGGCCGGAAACATCGAGAAACTTGGTTTTAAAATCCTCGTAAATCCAAAACTCGCGTGAAAATCATGAAACCTGGCATGGTGTCATGACATGGCACCAACATGTTGTCGTAAGTTTTCTGTCCGATTTGCAAATGCGCACACATTAACAATCAACAAAGTCATTTTGGAACAAGTGTTGTCACGTTACAAATCGGAAACAAAAGTATTATTGAAACCATGGGTGTTCTACTTACCAATCACGTGCCGCCATGCGTCCCATTTTTTATTGGCTAGGAGGTGTCGTGAGGGGTAGCTATTTGAGTATGGGAGGCGTGCGATCAGACCCCTACTTGTGCTCATTGGGGGGAGATCCCTTTGACCTCTATCCTCCGCCCACCTCCCTCCCAATGTCTCCATTAATGGCACCCGAGCCCTTGTTTCACGGCGTGGCTATGTCTCACTAGACGGAGATTAAAGAGAGAAAAAAGAAAATCTGAAAAGAAAGTTTTCACGGATCTTGATGTAAGACCCGACGGACCTATATAGCATCAACTACGACTCATAGCAAGACAGATGAATATAAGGACGATGACAGTGGATAATAATTGTCTTACATATTTAGGAAGATAATTAAAAAGGCCACATGCGGCAACGTCCGAAATACACAAGGGCAAAAGAAGAAGGAAGACAACCATCTGGCTCGATGATCTCTACTCTCTTGATGCGTTGATGTAGGCCATGGGAACTAGTCTCTGCGGCGAGCAGCGATGAGCTCTTTCGTGTCCTGAAGACGCTGCTTGAGAGCATCCACGGACTCCTCCACCAGCCTTTGGCGCTAGATGCGGAGCATGTCATTCTCGTCCATAAGTTTCTTGATGATGACGTTGGTCCTCTTCAACAAGGCAGTGGTCTGCTCCTACTGCTCCGCACTTCCAACGATCTTTGCCCTCAGCAGGTCGCTCTCGGCCCGGAGCTTCGCATTGCCCTCACATAGTTATCGAATGATGCCGGTAGCCAAAGATCTAATCCATCTTCCTATGGACGATCGCATTCCTGCACCTGTAAGAGTCCTCTCCTACCCCCGAGACATTTTCCCAGGCCATCGCAGCGCGGGAGAACATCTTTGCTAAATTCGCGGTATGCCGGGACATCCACTACAAAAAAATACACCTCCATGATGATACGTGTTTTTCACAGTAGGGCACGTTTTCTGTCATGCTTGTACATCCATGACAAATTTATGACATAATCAAGATAGTCATACCTGTGCTGTCGTAGAAGTGTTCCATGACATTACCAAAATTATCATCACGGAAGTGTCCACTTCCATGACGATAAATCGCGCATCACAGAAGTGCTTTCGTCAAGGGTGACCGACACGTGGCATCCACCGTAACGGAATGCTATTAAGCTATCGAGTCTGGTTTTGGATCTGATAACCCGTTAACAGCCCCGACCAATGGGGATTTTCCACGTGTAAAATCATCATTGGCTGGAGGAAACACGTGTCGGCTCACCGTTGGGACAGATGCCATCCACTCATTGGACCCAAAGCGCCTATGATACGTCGACACGTGGCACGACCCAACAGAGGCCCATTCCTGTGAAAAGGGCGGCCCGTTTGACTTGGTCAAAAGGTGGCAGGCGGACCCACGGAAAGCCTGTTAACGGCCTATTCGCATATAGCCCATTTACAGCCTGCTAACCCAGGGCCCGTTTACGACCTATCTGAATTAGGCCCAGTAGCGTCATCTCGGCTGTCCAATATAATTCTAGCCCGTTTTAACTTCCGGCCCATGTATGGCCCATGACGTCTTTCGGCCCATATGAGGCCCTTAGTAACCCTCGGCCCATTAACGACACGTGGTGAAACTGGCCTGTAATGAACAGTGTATCACTCTATACCCATTAACGGCCCCATTATTCTATTGGGCCATTTCCAGCCCATGTTATCTTTCGGCCTTCTCAGGGCCCATTTATTCTTCGGCTCATTTCCAATATTCGTTTACTTACGGCCCGTTATTGTCATTTTCTGCTTGTGGGCCAAATTCAGCCAGTGGTTACAGTCGGCCCGTTTATGGCTCGTTAATACGTTGGGCCGTTTTGATAGCGTCATCAAATACAGACGATTAACGACGTCCCATTATGGTCGGCCCATGAATAGACGATTTCAACTCTAGCCCATTTATAGCCATAATGTGGTCTATTATTGGCCCATGTTTGCCCAAGCGATCATACGGCCCGGAGAAGGCCCATTGATGATACGGCCCGTAGAAGGCCCATTGTGTCTACGGCCCGTATAAGGCCCATTGTTTCTATGCCCCGTAGAAGGCCCATTGTTTCTACGGCCCGTAGGAGGCCCATGTTAACTATATTAAATATGTAGCCCATGGTTATTGTGGCCTAGTTTTAAAAAATAGGTTATTGCGGCCACTAGCAAACCGCAGAAAAAGAAATGCACTGACTACAAGAAAACAAATAAACAAGACAATAAGGAAATAAATTAGACAGCAACTTATGCTAGGCTATCACGGCTATTACACATATTACATCCACTGGGCATCAAAGTTCGCCATCAGTGCAAATATAGGGAACAAATCAGCATATAAACACCGCAGCAAAACAAGTCCAGAATTGAAACCTCTTCAGGAGAGCTCAAGAAACAATATCCTGGGTACCCATAATGCTGGCAAGATGCTTAGCAAGCTTATTAACTTTCTCTTGTTTGGCGCTTAAATCCTCCAGCAATTGCTGTTGCACCAAAAAGTATGCATCTGAATTCTGCAAGGACTTCCTCAGGCCTTTGGCTTCCTGTCGCATAACATCTGATCAATGTCTTTCAACTTGAAGTTGAGACTTAAGAAGCCGAACTAATTCAGGCAGCATGTTCGAAGAGATGGTGCCAACAGTAGTAGCCAGTAACTCAAACACTACATCAAGACATGTCTTTGGGGTTGTCTCAGTGTCTTCAATATAGTTTTTATCAGCTTTCTTGGAGACCAACGGGGATGTCTCACTATCTTGAACCTTATATGCATTACTTCCTTTACCATTGCATAACGGGGTACTCTTCTCCAATATTTTATCCGTGTTCTAAAAGAGAAACAAACAAACACATCACGGGTTTACAATGTAGTATATGCAACTCATTTTGGTAAACCATTTTAGTAGTAAGGTGGACAGGATAACAGCATGAAACAAACATATATCTATCTAGTATGGTCACTTTATGGTCTATATCATTCTAGTTTATGTTGCCAAATCAAGATAGATACAGTTTGAATAATATATATTTAAGACAAAGCAGCATAGACATAATATAAGTGTGGGAAACTACGTAGTAATAACAACACTTGTAATGTGCATGGCATGAGACCATAACTGTTTATTCAATTCAAACTGAAATCACCATAGAGCAAGTTACAACGGCAAACATGGTAAAGAAACGTGTTCAAAACATACCTATTGCGCCATTGGAGTTTCAATTGCATCCTTCAAATTTGAAATTAGTTGGTATGAGTAAATATAGCGATACAAGAGCAAAGTAGTATGAACCATAGCTACGGAACCTGACCCGAGAACAATTCTTCTTCTGCTTTAAGTGTTGACTTGGGGTTCAGAGTGGTGGTCCTCGTGCTTTGGGCACTGCAGTTGCCTTACTAACTGCTCGTGTTTGGGTGTTCTGTGGTGGAGACGGTGCTGTGTCAATGGGAACTGGGTTACTATCTGCTGTGGTTGGGGTTAGAAGGGGTGTAGCTGGTTCTCTGTCCAACTGGGTAGGGGTACAATCTGCGCGAGTCTTGGTTATGTGTGGTGGGGCTGGTTCTTGGGCAAGTACAACCATGGTTCTATCTCCATCGACAGGTAGCACGATCTTTTCTGAGGACTGTGTTTTTACTCCCATAGATCCTGCCATCACCCCCTCCAATTAAAAGTCTGATAAACAAGAAAAGTAATTGAATGTACAGACATTGTAAGATAGACAGGTGCACTGGATAGTAGGGAAGAAAACAGGGCATGAAATAATTCACATTTATGTGGTCTAACCAAACAGAATAGCAGGACATAATTTCACATATATAGTGGCTAATTAAACAGGATAGCATGACATAATTTCACATGTATGATGGCTAACTAAACAGGATAGAATGACATACTTCAAAATATGATGACTATGTAAACAAGATGACATGATATAACTATACGATGTGTCTATTAAAGTGGTTGGCATGCCATAAATCACAAACATGTCGTCGATGGAAACATGATGGCATGGTATAATTCACGGATAGAATGGCATAATTCAAAATATGATGACTATGTAAACAAGATGAGATGATATAACTATATTATGTCTTTAGAAAATGGGTTGGCATTCCATAATTCAGATACATGCTATCTATGTAAACATCATGGCATGATATAATTCAAATATATGATTTATATACTAAGGAAGTGAGCAGAGGGCAATCACATATATGATGTGTCAACTAAGGAGATGGCATTCAATACCGTGTATATGATGTAAAAACTAAGCATTACAATACAACATATGCATGGTATGACTAATATAACCCTGCCAAGTTTGAGCATACACCTAAGGGGGATAATAGGACTGGTCATCTGCCTCTGAATCCTCCTCTGAAGAGCTATTTGTAACTAGCAAGATATCTGCTTCAGCAGGTAGCATTGTCTGCTCTGAAGACCTTGTTTTCACTCCAGATTTCTCGATCACCAATTCAAATGGCTGATGCATAGGAAGATCAGTTGAATATACAAACATTGTCGACCAAAGCAATGAGAAATACAAAAAAAGGATGGCATGATATAATTCACATATATGACGCTTGGCTAAACAACATGGCATTGCATAATTCACATATATAATGCCTTGCAACAAGATAGCATTGCATAGTTCACATATATAATGTCTTGCAACAAGATGGCATTGCATAATTCACATATATGGTAATTAGACACTAAACATGTGGCATTCACACAAAGCATGTCTAAACTAAGCAAATGACATAGCAATGCACGATACCATACGCACGACATGAGCAACATAACCTTGCCAAGTTAGAGCATGCACCTCGGGGGGGGTGGGGGGGTGGGATAGGACTGGTCATATGTCTCTGAATCCTCCTCCGAGGAGCTAACTGTAACCAGCAAGACATGCGCTTCGTCAGATAGCATTGTCTACTCTGAAGACCTTGTTTCCGCTCCAGATTTTTCCATGACCATGCCGAATGGCTGATGCACAGGAAGAGTAATTCAATGTACTAAAATTGTTGACAAATTTAACATGTAATAAAAATGATGTCATGATATAATTCACATATACGATGACTGGCTAACCAGGGTGGCATTGCAAAATTCACATATATGATGCCTGGCTAAACAAGATGGCATTGCATGATTCACATATACTATAAAGAAACTAAACATATGGCATTGACACAAAGCATGTCTAAACTAAGCAGATGACATCTTTTATGTATACAGTAAGAAATGCAAGGCACCATATGCATGATATTACCAACATCAGCATGCCAAGTTAGAGCGAAGACCTCATGGGGTAAATAGGAGTGGTCTTGTGCTTCTGAATCCCCCTGAGAATAGTTATCTTCCTCTTGATTACGATCCGAAATGGGTGGAGGGGGCTGCCTCCGCGCCCACCATGGAGCCACATCTGCATGAAATTTTATTGCCACACAAGGCTCGTCTCTTTTGCTCTACATGTTCAGTTCCATTGTGTACAATAACTGACATGCATAGGAATAAAACATAGTGAGATTATGTAAGGAGTGCATGCACAAATCCAGAGTGATGGTAGCAAACTATGGACAGACCCAAAACCAATTATAGCAGGCAGAAAATAGCTTTAGTTAAAAAATACAGATAATGGCTCCTTTAATGTTTGTTTGCACCCAACATGAAACACATAGTAGACACCCGAGATTAACCAGATAGTAGACAGATAGTACTGATTGCTGCCCCAATATGTACCCCACAACCATTTAAAAACTCAAGTTTCAACATAAGTTTGGACCTGATACGGAGTCTAATAGGTGAACACAACGATAAAGTAGCATGTCATCATATTAAGCGATGCATAACGTAAGCAGGCACAGAAGAATGCGACCTCTCTTGCGGACCTGTGTAGTCCTCAAGGTCATATGCTCAGTTGATGATGGTAATGCAGTTGTCGTGGCTACCGGTGGTGGGGAAGAAGATCTGAGGCGGCTAAAGAGAGTCTGGAGAGCGCATCCCTGCTGTGGTGAACCCTTCCGTAGTTGGAGCAGCTGAGCTGGGGTGGAACACAGAACCGCAGGAGAAGGACAAACCACACAAGGTTTTCTTTGACACATATCTATAACAGAAGTAATTGTGTAAGGGCTTGTTTGAATTTGAGGATTCTAACAATGCAGGGATAGGAAATAGACAGGAATAGGATAGGAATGCACGTGCAAAACAGAGAATTTAAAGACACAGGATTTCTGCCAATTTGGGTGTTTGGTTCACAAGAATTGGAAGAACACAGGATGCAAAGAAGCATGGTGAGTTTAAGTCAAACCACAAGAAAATGTTTGATTATAATGCTATTATGCTACTATCTCTTAGTCTTGTGCTTCATGAATAGGAGGACAAGTGGAAATTAAAATTCCTACGGTTTTTCTTTCAAGGAGACACTAAAGGAACAAATCCTACAGTTTTCCTTTGCTCCATTCCTTTGCACCAAATTCATGAAAAGTAGTACCATAGGAAACTTTCCAATTCCTATGTTTTTCATTCACTTTTCCTTTCAAGCACTGGCGAATCTAGTAGGCAGGCTTGAGCAAGGAAAAGCCTACACTAAAAAAATGTTTTTGTGCTACTTCTATTACATTGGAGCCAGGCCATTGCCCTACTAGCTCAGCTCCTAGGGCCATCGTGTAACGCCCTCGATGCGGCTATATCTCCCATGTGTCGAAGCACGACTTAGAGGCATAACCGCATTGAAAGCAATGTCACAAGTGAGGTAATCTTCACACAACCCATGTAATACATAAGGGAAAGAGATACATGGTTGGCTTACAATCGCCACTTCACACAATTACATGAATAAAGCATTACATCATCCAAATACAATCAGGGCCCGACTACGGAGCCAAAATAAAAGAAGAATACCCCAAATGCTACACAGATCCCCGATCGACCCCAACTGGGCTCCACTACTGATCAACTAGAACGAAACAACACAAAGGACAAGAACTTCATCGAGCTCCTCCTGAGCTTGGTTGAGTCTCCTGCACGGTATCATCGGCACCTGCAACATGGTTTTGGAAGTATCTGTGAGTCACGGGGACTCAGCAATCTCACACCCTCGCGATCAAGACTATTTAAGATTATGGGTAATGTAAAAGTATGAGGTGGAGCTGCAGCAAGCGACTAGCGTATATGGTGGCTAACATACACAAATGAGGGCAAGAAGAGAAGGAAAAGCATGGTCGATAAAAGTATGATCAAGAAGTGATCCTAGAACAACCTACGTCAAGCATTAATCCAACACCGTGTTCACTTCCCGGACTCCGCCAGAAAGAGACCATCACGGTTACACACGCGGTTGATGTATTTTAATTAAGGTCAACTTCAGGTTTTCTACAACCGGACGTTAAAAAATTCCCATCTGCCCATAACCGCGGGCACGGCTTTCGAAAGTTCAAATCCCTACAGGGGTGTCCCAACTTAGCCCATCACAAGCTCTCACGGTCAACGAAGGATATTCTTTCTAGCGGGAAGACCCGATCAGACTCGGAATCCCGGTTACAGGACATTTTGACAATGATAAAACAAATCCAGCAACACCGCCCGAATGTGCCGACAAATCCCGATAGGAGCTGCACATATCTCGTTCTCAGGGCACACTCAGATGAGCGCTCCATACAACTAAAACCAAACCTCAAGTTTCCCCGAGGGGGCGCTGCACAGGACTCTAGTTTGGACCAACACTTAGAGGAGCACTGGCCCGGGGGGGTAAAATAATGATGACCCTCAGGAGCGCGACCCCCAAGGGGAAAGAAAAGGCTAGGTGGCGAATGGTAAAACCAGTGTCGGACATTGCTGGAAGAGTTTTATTCAAGGCGAACTGTCAAGGGGTTCCCATTATAGCCCAACCACGTAAGGAACGCAAAATCCGGGAACATAACACCGATATGATGGAAACTAGGGCGGCAAGAGTGGAACAAAACACCAGGCATAAGGCCGAGCATTCCACCCTTTACCAAGTATATAGATGCATTAATTAAATAAGATATATTGTGATATCCCAAAAAGTAAAACATGTTCCAACAAGGAACAACATCTCCATGTTCCAACAAGGAACAAACTTCAATCTTCACCTGCCGAGGCGCTCGGGAGGAGGAGCTCTAGCAGGAAGAAGAAGAAGAAAGAGATCACGAAAGGAAGCAGAGGAGTTGCGGCTTGGTCCAGCCGGGCTCCTGTGGCTCTCCACGGTGGCGTTTGGCGACGGGGGCTCGGGCGCTTGCGGCTGTAGGAGAGGGGCGACGGGCAGAGGAGCTCGGGCTCCTATAGGATTGGTGGTTGGACAGGAAGGAAAAACGAGGAGAAGGTGGAGGCTGTGGTTGGTCGGCGGCGCAAAATCAGGTTGGAGGCGGGCGAGGATCTGGATCGGGTGCGGTCTCGGGTTGGTCCGATGCTGAAAACGAGGGAAGGAGAAGAGCGTGGCTGTTGGTGAGGAGGGGATCTGGGAGAATCCCAAGGAAGAAAGGGACTAGCGGCGATGCGACAACCTCCTGAGGAATAAGGGAATGTGGGTGGCGGCGGCTGCGGGATGTAATGGATGGATGGGACGGCCTAGGTCTAGGGTTAGGTTGGTTATATAGGTAGGTCGGATAGCTTAGGGAAAAACGGATCCTCCGATCAAAATCGAACGGTCAAGAATAAATAGGTTAGGGAGTCCAATTACGAAAACAGAGATGTTTTGTAGATGTTTGGGGATGATCCGGATCCAACGGTGACGAAAGTCCGGGTCGGGTCCGGGACAGATTTCGGACGCGTGCGGGAGGAGGTCCGTGGGCTAACGAGACAGGTTAGGTCGGGCCTGGCGGTGAGAGGTAGTGCATAAGGCAAAGGGCTGAGAAGAGAGAAGAGGAGAGGCCCGGTGACTGTTTCCGGAGATCGAAAACGTCCAATGTTAGACCGACTATATTGCCGCTATAGTTATCCGCTGGGCTTTCAAACGAACTCCGAATGCGATGAAACTTGGCAGGCGGCCTGCCTACACTATAATAAGACCACACGCCAACTTTCAACCCAATCCGAGAACATTTTCCGGCCACTTATAAAATAATATTCGGACATGCCGCGGGCGCGTGCAAGTGTGTCTGGACTCAGAACGGACAACGGACGGAACTGGGGAACCCGGACGGATGCAAGTTTCCAAAACATGCTGATGCAATGCACATGATGACATGGCAATATGCAACATGCAAGCAAAAGACAAGGAAACAACAGCGAATAACTGGAGGACACCTGGCACATCGACGTCGGGGCATCACAACACTCCACCACTACGAGAGGATCTCGTCCCAAGATCTAGAATGGCACCGGAGGGACAACGGAGAGAAAGAGAAGAGGTAAAACTAAGTTGCTCCTTTGACAAATGAGTGAAACCATAGAACCTTGAGAGGTTGAACAAATTCGAGAAAAGAATACAACGAAGGTGAAGAAGGTCGAAAACACTCTGTAAGAAAAGAGGGACAAAGAACATTGCGAAAAACCTTGAGGATGGAGGGCAAGATATATATTGAAACCACTCCAATTAAGTCAAGATAGAGAAGGATTAAGAATGATATAATTTGGACAACACTCCGACTAAAAAGAAAAGGAATTTGAATACGAACTTGGTAAGATGGGAAGATACTTGATGAAATCACAACATACTGCCTCCGGAACTATTGAATGAATGGAACAAGGGGTAAAAAAGATCTCAGACGGCACTCCGGTTGACAGAGATGCAAGGCTTGATAAGGCGAAAAGAACTTGAGCAAAAGGGCACAACACTATGGTTAAATGGATAGGCGTGAAAAGAACATGGTCCTGACAATCTGAGATGATGAGTGAAAATAGCAACACCTCAATGCCTCCGTAAGAGATAAAAGAATGGAATCAAAAGAACGGAGAAGAAAACAACATCTTTTACCTCAAATGAGCTTGAAAGCATCTTTAGGAGATGGGTCGAACGGAATTGTTGGAAAACCAACAACGAAAAGGATAAGCTTGATATGTACTTATAGAAGGCATCTCAAAATTATGAGGTGACAACTTGCCACTCACGGAAAAGATTTGATTGGATTATTATTACAAGGAGACGAGAAACTATCTCACCGGGAGGATAAATTAAGAACTTGGGTCATTTATGAGCACCATAGATAGCAACAATCCTTAGGTAAGGCTTTAGGTGAAATATAACCCAAGATAACTCCAATAAATAGATTGGTGAATTTAAAATATTTCATTCTTAACCACAAGTGAATCATGAAACATGAACTCAAGTTATCAAGAATGACATAATACCACCTCCAATGATACAGAAGAAAGAATTGCACTCCAGATTACAAGATGAAGAATGCTTGAGCTCCTCTAAAAAGAATCTTGATGAACGCTTCGAGAAGGAATTAAATCCTTGCTGAACCACCATATGACGGAGCATTGCTGGAATAGTTTTATTCAAGGCGAACTGTCAAGGGGTTCCCATTATATCCCAACCGCGTAAGGAACGCAAAATCCGGGAACATAACACCGATATGACAGAAACTAGGGCGGCAAGAGTGGAACAAAACACCAGGCATAAGGCCGAGCCTTCCACCCTTTACCAAGTATATAGATGCATTAATTAAATAAGATATATTGTGATATCCCAACAAGTAAAACATGTTCCAACAAGGAACAACATCTCCATGTTCCAACAAGGAACAAACTTCAATCTTCACCTGCAACTAACAACGCTGTAGGAGGGGCTGAGCAAAGCAGTAACATAGCCAAACAATGGTTTGCTTGGACAAGGTGGGTTAGAGGCTTGGTTCAACAATATAGGAGGCATGATAAGAAAGTGGTAGGTATCGCAGCATATGCATAGCAAAAGAGCGAGCAACTAGCAAGCAAAGATAGAAATGATTTCGAGGGTATGGTCATCTTGCGTGAGATCCCGCAAGGAAGAAGAACGAGTCCATGAAGAAGACAAACGGACGTAGTCGAACGGATCCTCACAAACGCAACGTTATCGGAACTAACCTGAAGAAGCAACACCGGAAAGAAGCAGACAACATAGTAAACAACCATCACATAAGCATGGCACGATGCACAACCAAGTATGATGCATGTCCGGTTTAATGAGGCATGGCATGGCAAAGTGCACAAACAATCCTACAAATTAAGTGGAGCTCAATATGCATCGGGGTGCATATTGCCAAAACACCACATGACGTATTTAGTTCAATCTCGTTTATGTACCCAACAATATTAAATGTTGTTAACCATGGCAAGAGGGTGAAGCAAATGAAAACTACCTATCTAGGCAAGTTTAAATGAGGCGTGAAAAGAATGGCAAGTTTGACAAACGGAGATCTAGAATGGCACCGGAGGGACAACGGAGAGAAGGAGAAGAGGTAAAACTAAGTTGCTCCTTTGACAAACGAGTGAAACCAAAGAACCTTGAGAGGTTGAACAAATTCGAGAAAATAATACAACGAAGGTGAACAAGGTCGAAAACACTCCGTTAGAAAAGAGGGACAAAGAACATTGCGAAAAACCTTGAGGTTGGAGGGAAAGATATATATTGAAACCACTCCGGTTAAGTCAAGATAGAGAAGGATTAAGAATGATATAATTTGGACAGCACTCCGACTAAAAAGAAAAGGAATTTGAATACGAACTTGGTAAGATGAGAAGATACTTGATGAAATCACAACATACTGCCTCCGGAACTATTGAATGAATGGAACAAGGGGTAAAAAAGATCTCAAACGGCACTCCGGTTGACAGAGATGCAAGGCTTGATAAGGCGAAAAGAACTTGAGCAAAAGGGCACAACACTATGGTTAAATGGATAGGCATGAAAAGAACATGGTCCTGACAATCTGAGATGATGAGTGAAAAGAGCAACACCTCAATGCCTCCGTAAGAGATAAAAGAATGGAATCAAAAGAATGGAGAAGAAAACAACATCTTCTACCTGAAATGAGCTTGAAAGAATCTTTAGGAGATGGGTCGAACGGAATTGTTGGAAAACCAACAACGAAAAGGATAAGCTTGATATGTACGTATAGAAGACATCTCGAAATTATGAGGTGACAACTTGCCACTCACGGAAAAGATTGGATTGGATTGATATTACAAGGAGACGAGAAACTATCTCACCGGGAGGATAAATGAAGAACTTGGGTCATTTATGAGCACCATAGATAGCAACAATCCTTAGGTAAGGCTTTAGGTGAAATATAACCCAAGATAACTCCAATGAATAGATTGGTGGATTTAAAATATTTCATTCTTAACCACAAGTGAATCATGAAACATGAACTCAAGTTATCAAGAATGACATAATACCACCTCCAATGATACAGAAGAAAGAATTGCACTCCGGATTACAAGATGAAGAATGCTTGAGCTCCTCTGAAAAGAATCTTGATGAACGCTTCGAGAAGGAATTAAATCCTTGCTGAACCACCATGTTGAGCCTCCAAGAAGAACTCCGGTAATAAAAGTGTGATAAAAAAGGAAGTGAAGTATGAAAAGAATAAGATTGAAGCCTTGCAATGATTTAGATGGATCTTCATGACGAGAAAATTGAGAGAGCTTGGAATTGTGGGAAGAGAAGATGAAACAATTGAAACCGAGAATTTTGATGAGGCTGTAGAATAAGGAATTGAATTTAGTTGATGAAACAAGAATAAGAATTGCATTATGCTTATCCTTCAACAATTAAATTGATGACAATCAATGGATTTGGCATATTACTTATTCTCGTAGAATGGATTAAGATAGATATAGCGTCAACTTGGGAAGGTCTTCAACGAACCACCGGTAGGATTGGAACAACGAATGAATTAATATGATAACCACGGATGAGAATCTTGAACAAACCACCGTAAGAATTGAAAATGAAAGTAGGAAAGGCACAAATCACCGTCTAGAATTGGAAAAGGGAATGAAGATGCTGGAGAGAATTTAGAGACCATAGGATGAATAGATCACGAACTTAATGGAGAATAATTGAATGATGCACCGGTAAGATTTGGGGAACGAGAGCTGAAAACTGAGAATGAACAATTCTTCTGAAATGATGGGCTCCGGATAATCAAACTGAAAATACCCTTGAATATCTCCTGATGGGTGAAAAGGATTCTCACAATTGAAAATAATTATGAGAGGATGGCAACAAGCTAGCACCATGAATTTTGAAGAGAATGGAGCAAGATTAAAGAGAAACTCTTCTTCGGTCTTCAATATCTGGGAATGACGATGAGAAACAACATCAAATTGTTGAGGTACTCCGGGATGAAAAATGGAAAGGTTGAACCAACGATTAAAGCATTTGAAAGATCAAGGAGAAAGGCATTTGATTGATGATAACTCATTCTTACGTCAAACTTGGAAAAGAATTTGAGAGTAACGCCGGGAAAATAAGAAGAGCCAGGTAAGATCCTGGGAAAAGACCTGTGGGTTAGGGCCCACTGAAAATATACACCGTAGAACGATTTCAAAGCGAGATTGCACCGGTTGAATTTAAATGGCTTGAATGAGATAACATCCTCGAAAGAGCTTGAACGAAAGCAGAGTGGAAAACACAAATCTTCAAGATATCTTGAGCACTCCGGAACAATTGAGTAGCGAGAGGTGAATGATTAAGAATTGCACCGGCATGAGAAAGTATTAGAAATACGGAAAAGAATATGATTACACCGAAAGCTTGAATTGAATCCACTAGAGAAGAAAAGAATGAAGAATGACGAACTTGAGGTTCCGTTAGAATCTTCATGAGAATCACCGGATAAGAACATTGAAGGAAAAGAATGGAGAGGCTTCCCATCAATAAGATGGATACTCGATTAAGAAATCCGAGTCCTTAAAGAAAAACAAGGGAGGGAGGGCGGGAAAAACAAAGGCAACTTGGAGATGGATGAAACAAACAACATTGAGAAGAACTGATAATTGATCTTGTGAATGTTGAAGTGATCGGATCCACTTGAAGAGAGACACACCGGTAGAACAAGATTGGCATAACAATCTTGATAATCGAGAAGGATTAGTATTCACATCGGAGTATGAGAACAGCATTTGGGGAAGGTATGGAATCAACATTTGACTTCGAAGCAACTCGAATACCACAACTCAAAACAAAACAAAGGATTGGCTTGCAGAATAAGCCAGAACAAACATATGATAGAGATTTCGTCCGAAGTTTTCGTGGTGGGGCCTACGCAGGCTCGGTCGTACAGCACCATCATGTACAAGGCAGTGCACATGACATACGAAGCGTCCCCGAGTCGGCATAGCCAAGGACTCTTTAAGACACAACGAGACCACTGTAAAACCAACCGTGGATAGGAGGACCACTAGACGTCGAACCCCAATTTCATATCATACATCTGTCGGAAAGATATCCTAAGAGCTACTTGAATTCCCACTTATAAACTCCCGAAATTTTCCGGTTATGCAATCAGGTGTTGGGGATACAGGGGAAGCATAATATCTCACCCAAAACTAGCAAATCCTACATCCAGCTGTATCCATCCTTCAACACATAACCAAGAAACCTTCGGAAATCATCTACCTCAACCTTCGAAAAGCATCCGTTATACAAGTTATGGCAATACTCCCGAACTCCCACCCCAGTACTGGGTGGCGTCGAGGTTATCTCACCAACAACTGCATAGAAGAGATTTTCGATGTCGGTGAAACTAATCTCAGGTATTCCAGAACTGCAACGATAAAATTGTGATGACAACACCTCAGAGCTCAACTCCCCGGGACACTGCCACAACCCCTAAATAACAGGAGGCACCAAGAACAATGTGCTCGTCACAAATTGATCGAAACGATTCCAAGATACCCGCGTGATCCAAAAAAAAATTTGTGAAAATTTTGAGAAGAGAAGAGTCAAAACTCTACGTCAGGATGCCTCACCAGAGCGATGAAGGGACTGGGGAGTAAAAAGAATTGCTAAACTCTCTGATATATAATTCCTAAATGACTCAAAACATTTTTCTACACTCAACTCGTCAGCTAATTCAATCAAGAAGTGGGGGCTCCTAAGGTCGGGGAAGGCTCTGATTACCAACTTGTAACGCCCTCGATGCGGCTATATCTCCCACGTGTCGAAGCACGACTTAGAGGCATAACCGCATTGAAAGCAATGTCGCAAGTGAGGTAATCTTCACACAACCCATGTAATACATAAGGGAAAGAGATACATAGTTGGCTTACAATCGCCACTTCATACAATTACATGAATAAAGCATTACATCATCCAAATACAATCAAGGCCCTACTACGGAGCCAAAATAAAAGAAGACTACCCCAAATGCTACACAGATCCCCGATCGACCCCAATTGGGCTCCACTACTGATCAACTAGAACGAAACAACACAAAGGACAAGATCTTCATCGAGCTCCTCCTGAGCTTGGTTGAGTCTCTTGCACGGTATCATCGGCACCTGCAACATGGTTTTGGAAGTATCTATGAGTCACGGGGACTCAGCAATCTCACACCCTCGCGATCAAGACTATTTAAGCTTATGGGTAAGGTAAAAGTATGAGGCGGAGCTGCAGCAAGCGACTAGCGTATATGGTGGTTAACATACGCAAATGAGAGCAAGAAGAGAAGGCAAAGCATGGTCGATAAAAGTATGATCAAGAAGTGATCCTAGAACAACCTACGTCAAGCATAACTCCAACACCGTGTTCACTTCCCGGACTCCGCCGGAAAGAGACCATCACGGTTACACACGCGGTTGATGTATTTTAATTAAGGTCAACTTTAGGTTTTCTACAACCGGATGTTAACAAATTCCCATCTGCCCATTACCACGGGCACGGCTTTCGAAAGTTCAAATCCCTGCAGGGGTGTCCCAACTTAGCCCATCACAAGCTCTCACGGTCAACGAAGGATATTCCTTCTAGCGGGAAGACCCGATCAGACTCAAAATCCCGGTTACAAGACATTTCGACAATGATCAAACAAATCCAGCAACACTGCACGAATGTGCCGACAAATCCCGATAGGAGCTGCACATATCTCGTTCTCAGGGCACACTCAGATGAGCGCTCCATACAACTAAAACCAAACCTCGAGTTTCCCCGAGGGGGCGCTGCACAGGACTCTAGTTTGGACCAACACTTAGAGGAGCACTGGCCCGGGGGGGTAAAATAATGATGACCCTTAGGAGCGCGACTCCCAAGGGAAAAGAAAAGGCTAGGTGGCGAATGGTAAAACCAATGTTGGGCATTGCTGGAATAGTTTTATTCAAGGCGAACTGTCAAGGGGTTCCCATTATAGCCCAACCGCCTAAGGAACGCAAAATCCGGGAACATAACACCGATATGACGGAAACTAGGGCGGCAAGAGTGGAACAAAACACCAGGCATAAGGCCAAGCCTTCCACCCTTTACCAAGTATATAGATGCATTAATTAAATAAGATATATTGTGATATCCCAACAAGTAAAACATGTTCCAACAAGGAACAACATCTCCATGTTCCAAAAGGAACAAACTTCAATCTTCACTTGCAACTAACAACGCTATAATAGGGGCTGAGCAAAGCAGTAACATAGCCAAACAACGGTTTGCTAGGACAAGGTGTGTTAGAGGCTTGGTTCAACAATATAGGAGGCATGATAAGCAAGTGGTAGGTATCACAGCATAGGCATAGCAAAAGAGCGAGCAACTAGCAAGCAAAGATAGAAATGATTTCGAGGGTATGGTCATCTTGCCTGAGATCCCGCAAGGAAGAAGAACGAGTCCATGAAGAAGACAAACGGACGTAGTCGAACGGATCCTCACAGACGCAACGTTATCGGAACTAACCCGAAGAAGCAACACCGGAAAGAAGAAAACAACATAGTAAACAACCATCACATAAGCATGGCACGATGCACAACCAAGTATGATGCATGTCCGATTTAATGAGGCATGGCATGGCAAAGTGCACAGACAATCCTACAGATTAAGTGGAGCTCAATATGCATCGGGGTGCATATTGCCAAAACACCACATGACGTATTTAGTTCGATCTCGTTTATGTACCCAACAATATTAAATGTTGTTAACCATGGCAAGAGGGTGAAGCAAATGAAAACTACCTATCTAGGCAAGTTTAAATGAGGCCGGGACAACAAAACAACAAGTCCGGAAACTCCTCATGTGCATGTTTTAGGTTTTGGTACTGACCTGCCCTAAACATAATTTTAGAGTTTTTAAGCATGCAAAGTGAAGCCACCATGTTAAACTAGGCATTTTTCTACCCCATATACATATGAAGTTTATTAAAATCCAACCTACGGTTATTTAGTTATGAAATAAATCATTTTAGCAAGTTATTTAAGCAAATTTAAACAAACAGCATTTAAAACATGTTTAAAAGTGGGATATTATGAAACTAGACAAAATTCTAAGCATTTTTCATATATAAATTATTTTAAACCGATGCACGGTTGAGAAGTTATTAAATGCATGAAGTATGAGGGCTTTTCTGCAAAAACTGTTGTCTATGGAATAAAAGAGAAATTTGCCAGACGGGAAAAAACATGCACTGGGCTGAATCTAGCTGAGCGCAGGATATTATTCAGCGCCCAGGGCGTCACATAAGCATGCAGGGATGGGCTGGCTTGTGCTCACCTCGCGGGCCTTGGGCCAGCGGATCTAGTAGGCTAAGGCTGCAGCAAGCACGGGCGACTAGGCCTTGGCGCTGCTCCGTGGATCTGGTGGTCGGCGGGCGTGGTGCTGGGCCACTCCAGATCGAGGTGAGGCACTGAAACGGGCGCGGTCATCTGCTCGTCGGAAGCAGAGCAGCAGCGGCGCTGGTCGGGAAGGCAGCAGCGGGGTCTGGCGAGGCAGGGGACTTCGGCGGGACGGCAGGGCTGGAGCGGACGCAGGGGGTCGACGCAGACGGTCCATGCGGGCGCTGCTCCTGTCCTGTGAAGGTTCAGAGAGAGGGACAGAACTGTGTGAGGGGAGGATAACAGAGGGAGGAAGGAGAAGTAAGGGGAGGCGGCGAGGGCCCTGGCATGATTGCAGCGGCGCTGCTCCGGTGAAGCCGTCGACGGGTGATGGTTCTCTGGCCGAGGCGCTTGGGAGGAGGAGCTCCAGCAGGAAGAAGAAGAAGAAAGAGATCACGGAAGGAAGCCGAGGAGTTGAGGCTTGGTCCATCCGGGCTCCTGCGGCTCTCCACGATGGCGTTTGGCGACGGGGGCTCGGGCGCTCGCGGCTGTAGGAGAGGGGCGACGGGCAGAGGAGCTCAGGCTCCTACATGATTGGTGGTTGGACTGGAAGGAAAAACAAGGAGAAGGTGGAGGCTGTGGTTGGTCGGCGGCGCAAAATTAGGTCGGAGGTGGGAGAGGATCTGGATCAGGTGCGGGCTCGGGTTGGTCCGATGCTGAAAACGAGGGAAGGAGAAGGGCGTGGCTATTGGTGAGGAGGGGATCTGGGAGAATCCCAAGGAAGAAGGGGACTAGCGGCGATGGGACAAGCTCCCTAGGAATAAGGGAATGTGGGTGGCGGCGGCTGCGGGATGTAATGGATGGATGGGACGGCCTAGGTCTAGGGTTAAGTTGGTTATATAGGTAGGTTGGATAGCTTAGGGCAAAACGGATCCTCCGATCAAAATCGAACGGTCGAGAATAAATAGGTTAGGGAGTCCAATTACAAAAACGGAGATGTTTTGTAGATGTTTGGGGATGATCCGGGTCCAACGATGACGAAAGTCCGGGTCGGGTCCGGGACAGATTTCGGACGCGTGCGGGAGGAGGTCCGCGGGCTGACGAGAGAGGTTAGGTCGGGCCTGGCGGTGAGAGGTAGTGCAGAAGGCAAAGGGCTGAGAGAGAGAAGAGGAGAGGCCCGACGAGTGTTTCCTGAGACCGAAAACGTTCGATGTTAGACCGACTATATTGCCGCTATAGTTATCCGTTGGGCTTTCAAACAGACTCCGAATGCGATGAAACTTGGCAGGCGGCCTACCTACACTATAATAGGACCACACGCCAACTTTCAACCCAATCTGAGAACATTTTCCGGCCACTTATAAAATAATATTCGGACGTGCCGTGGGCGCGTGCAAGTGTGTCTGGACTCAGAACGGACAACAGACGGAACTGGGGAACCCGGACGGATGCAAGTTTCGAAAACATGCTGATGCAATGAACATGCTGACATGGCAAGATGCAACACGCAAGAAAAAGACAAGGCAACAATAGTGAATAACTGGAGGACACCTGGCACATCGGCGTCGGGGCGTCACACATCGACAAATGGACAGCTCAAACGCTCAGAGATAAATAATGATGGCGTTCAAGAGAGTCCATCAGGGATAGCTAAGTTGCCTGGTACCTCACTACTTGTCATATAGTAGGATAAAATAATCGTATTTCCCATTACTTCGTGTGCTCAGTGGACAATATATATAACATGTAGAGTAAAAAAGACATGCAACAAGTGTACAACCTCTTTGGCGAAGCCATGTTGATCTCAGCGTGATTGGGTTGGCCGGTGAGGATGCTCCGGCTGACTTGGCTGTCGGCGGAGGGGAAGAAGATCTTAGGCGTGTGGAGATGGATCCCGAGGTACTTCTCCGCTGTGATGGAGGGTTTCGTCGTTGGAGCAGCTCCGGTGAGTTGTACGACGCCGAGGCTGAAGCAGGACAAGAGAGACAACGTTAACCTGAGTGGAATTCTAACAGCATCTCCAATAGATGACGTAAAATACATAAACACAAAGTGCTAGATGTAAAATACATTAGCTGCTCATCTCTGAACATAACTATCGAAACTGAATTTAACTGTTGAAACTGAACTTAACTGTTGAAACTGAATTTGGCTGTCGAAACTGAATTTTACTGTCGAAACTGAATACACTAGAGGTGAGGCTACACATCAGTCGACTGACTTTTTCATCTTTGGTAAGTAGATTTTGCAGCCGTTGGATACGGAATCAAGGGCCTGCAATTCATATTCAACCTCCACCCCCTGAGCTGCCAGCCACCACCAGCCAACCAGCCGCCGACCACCACCGACCGCCCACGGCCGGCGGTGCGCCGCCCCGCCTGCCCCGAAAACACTCCCCACCGCCGGTCCTCCACCGGCCCGGCCATCCCTCTAGGCCCCCCTATGCCGAGCTTTTTCTCCGGCGATCCCCACACCACTGCCCCACCACCACCGGCGACCACCGCCCCCACCCTGAACCCTAAGATAGATAGTGGGGTACCTCTCCGACGAGCCCCCCTCCCTGCTATGGCTGGTTCTTCCTTAACTCTGGAGAGCCCCTCTCCCCGCTGCGGCTGGTTCTTCCTTAACTTCGGCGAGCCCCCCCCTGGAAATCGACTGACCCAAAATTCGATTCAGTCGACTAAAGTGTAGCTAAATCGGAGTAGAATCGCAAGCAAGAGCTAGAGTGAGAGCAATAGCGTGAGCAAGAGCAGACAAGACAGGGGACTGAGAGGAAGAGTAGAGCAGCAGCGCGAGCGAGAGCTAAAGTAGAAGCAGCTCCTACTGATGTGGACGGCGCCGCTGAGGGAGCGACGCCATGGAGGAAGTGGCCGGTGCGCCGCCTTGGATGGAGCCGCACCGTGTCTGTTCGGGACCGAGCGTCGGCAGCTCCGTGAGATCGAATCAAGAAGAAAATTCGGAGATTAGTGTACAGCCTCTTTGGTGGCGCCGATTAGGCCGCACCTTCATCCGAGGAAACAGTGATGATGATGCTCTTTCGGTGGTGCAGGTGAACACGGCGGTGTGGGAATGGAAGTGGCGCGAAAGACAAGGGGAACGTCGAGGCAGCTCCTTGCAGGTGGAGGACGGGGTGGCTGAACCGACGGTATGACCAGATCGATGACGGATCCTCATCTGGTACAATGGATGAGGGACGTCGAGGTGTTGCTGTGGACGACGTCGTTGGGGAAGAGGGTCCGACTGGGTGGCGGATGGTGGAGGGTGTGGGGCTTCGCTGGTTTTCTCGGCCTCAATGTACGAATGGGTGGACGGATGGGATGGGAGTGGGGAACCATGGCTTAGGGACGCGCTTGTCCGAAATGTGGGGTAAGATACGAAAGTACCCCTACCGGTTTGAGGCGGTCCTTTCGGTTCAGGGGTATCACGGTCATTTCACCTGTCGGGATTTCACAGGAGGTGGGAGTTTTCGCGCGCGTTGTAATTTTGGAATAGCAAGGCGCGGGTTGAGATGGTGGGTGTTGTCGGAGCACAAGGAGACAAAGATATATCTTAAATATTTCAGGCTAACAAGGCACAGGTTGAAATTTCTGGACAAGCCTAACGTGTACTGTACCAAATCAATTCGCACTACAAATGTCATTCAAAACTTTGAATTCATGTTATGTTCAATTAAAATATTTCGCTACGTGTATAATGCATGCAACCGACTACTCAAATGAACGTTTTAGTGCATTCCAAACGTATATACTACCGCTTCAATATGAACTAAATTTGAATTGGTTTCTCTATTTGAATAAGATCTAGAATAATGATTATTGTGAAGTCAAATCATTTGAATTCGTTTATCTATTTTAATAAGATCTACAATCATCATTATTGTCAAGTTAAACCATCGTTTGTGTATTATCTTCACATCACACCACATGATTCGTCTCGAGTTACATATGAACTATGTGTACTATATGAACTCGAACTCGATTGTTTGAATCCACTTTATGTTGATTTCAAATCATAGTACATTTCAAGCTCTAGCTAGATCTTCATAATCTAAACCATGTCTCATATGTATAATGTGTTTATCAAATTATGTATGGTGCCCCGCCCCCTACGCCTACAAGTATTTAGATGTGAGTTGCAAACACCACACATTACGACAAATTCAAATAAAATGTGAGAATGTTCGATATATAGTATTGTTTAGATTGTTCGATATTCAGTTGTAAGCTACAAACACCACACATTATCACAAATTCAAATAAAATGTGATATTGTTCGATGTCTAGTATGGTTTAGATTCTTCGACATTTAGCTGTGAGATGCAAACACCATGCATTATCACATTATGGTTTAACATGTGCAAAACCACAACACGCATATCACCGTTATATTCATGCATGCATATGTTTAAAACACTATGATCTCCTATTCAAATATATGAATCCACTTTCATATCCAATTACGATCTTTGTTAGTCTCTTACACCAACACAATCCTCTAACCTTTTTAGCTACCACTAACTTTCTCTCGTGCATGCACATGCCCTCCTCGCCCTCCCCCTCCCTCAACATTCTATCCATTGCGCACATTTATATTTTTTTCTTTAGGTCGTTCTCCCACAGTCTCCACAACTCCTTTTCGACACACACATATCGATAAACCTCTCCAGCGATGTCTGCCTACAACATACACACGCACCTTCAATCTCCTCCTTTATGTGTCATTGCCTAGTGTCTCTCATACAGTCCCACACACATGTAAACTCTCGCCCCTCTTTTCATCGATCTCACAATAGCACACTCATCCCCCTATCTAGCTAGTAGCTGGGCCTGTCGCACCACCTCCTAGCTCCATTCTCTCTGTCTATCCATCTCGCCGGACCTTATTTGCCTCTAACAAATGGACGTACACCGACCGATCTCCTGCTATACATATAGCTAGCTAGGTCTTTATCACTCGTTTTTCTCCATGCGTCGATCGATCTACCTCATTAGTTATGTCTCTCCCTTCCTCCGACAAACAACAATTGATCTACCGATCTAGTTAGGTTTGCTTACCATACACATGGTTCCCCTTCATCATCCATGGATGCGTCCCGACAGATCTATCACGCACAGGCACACACAGAAACACATCCCCACTCTTATTGATAATATTGCAGTTCCACCCTCAGTTTGTCTAGTAGGCCTCTCCCACCATCTTCGAGAAGCAACTCCATCACCCATCCAGCACTCTACCCCTCTCCCTCCCTCTCTCTCTCTGTCCCATCCTATTTCCCGTCCTTCAGTTATGTATTGATGTCGACCGATATCCCTCAAGACATAGCTGGGTCTCTCCTTCTCAACACATATACAAGTCGTGCTACCTCTATAGTTAGGCCTCTGCCTACCCCTGCCCCCACCCACCTCCCGCATACACACACACACCGATACATTGAGCACTCTAGTCATGTCTCCCTGCCACACACAAACTTGACCTGTGCCCTTTGACGTTTCGGTAGGTCAGTCACCCTAAATCTTTGACTTGCACACACACACAATTTCGATGGCTCTCTTCATCGATCTTGCACCCACCCACTTGATCCTCTCTTCGACTCTATCGATATCTATGACCCCTCCCTCTCTTCTCATGGATCGCCCGCCCTCTATATATGATATGGATAGGCCTCCATTTCACACACATTGCATGCAAAAATTTGTTTGAGATGTCATCGACACATATTCCCAGAAATACATTCACGAAATCATCCCCCCCCACAAAAAACAAAAAACACTCATGAACGCACAAACCATTTGTCTAGGTTTGTATCTCTCACACACACTCATGTAGGTGGGGTACGTGCACAAAGAGAAGAGGTGCACGCACGGCGCACGTACTCCCGTCTCTTTCCCAACCACACCCGCGCGGGTACACAGTGGAGCTCATTCCTGTACGAAAAGGCAGCCCACGTGGTAATTTGACACGTGTACTGGTTTTCCACTAGATGGAGGGAGGATCGTCTACCACGGGTGAACAAACAAATTGTGACTTGACGCGTTATGTTAAAAAAGAGGCAAACCATGTGGGGACTACCTTAGAGGCAAGGCTCTATACATTGGAGTACGTTTGATGTGTCCTGTCAACTCACAAAATGAGAAGAAGCTTGCTTAGTACACCCTCTCCCCCGCCCACGGGCGCGGTGGCTCGCAGGATGTGGTGAAGCTTGCTTACTAGTAGTAGTACTGTACGCCTTACGCCCGCTCCCTCGCCCATGCGCGCGGTGGCTCACGGGACAAGGAGAAAATTTACTACTCCCTCTGTTTACTCCTCATCCCTACTACCTTGGTTAGAGATATTATCATATTGTTTGGAATATATGTGTTCTTTAGTAGATTTCAATATGAACTACTACTACATAATCCAAACACTGATGTATATAGATGTATTTTAGAGTGTAGATTCACTCATTTTGCTCCGTATGTAGTCCATATTGAGGCCATGTTTGGTTCATAAGTCCTAGGACCTTTTCTAGTCCCAACTAAAAAGTCCCTACTCCTTAAAAAGTCCCTCACTGTTTGTTTTCAGGTACT
Source organism: Triticum urartu (assembly GCF_003073215.2). NCBI lineage: Eukaryota > Viridiplantae > Streptophyta > Magnoliopsida > Poales > Poaceae > Triticum > Triticum urartu. The sequence continues at coordinate 321,715,917 of NC_053024.1, read as the reverse complement.
AAAAAGTCCCTAGTCCCTCCCTAGAGGTTATTGAATGACCATGTTGCCCCCTGTATACAGAAAAATAACAACCAAACAACACCATGGGGCGGCGGGGCAATGGGTGCAGGGAGGGGCATTGTTGGAAAATTCCCAAAAAAACTATCCTTGGGAGTCTTCTTCATTAAGTTCCAACAAGCAAGTTTTAGTCCCTAGTAGTCCCTCCTGTTTGGTTACAAAGTCTCTAAGAGGGACTTTTTCTAGTCCCTACACAAAAAAGTACCTGGAAACAAACACCCCTGCATAAAGTTGAGACACTTATTTTGGAACGGAGGGAGTACATATTTGCTATGATCTGTCAATCATTGAGATGCAATAGCATGCATGTTAGTCTCCTTTGTATTTGATGAAATGTTGCAATGGGCAACCTTGGACGCAGATACATGTAACAGAAGCTGGAAGCTTCATAGCATTGTACGATCTCGCTAATAAATTACAGTACGTACTATACTTGTACTTCCTCCGTTCCTAAATATAAGTCTTTGTAGAGATTTCACCATGAACCACATACGGATGTATATAGATGCATTTTAAGTGTAGATTCATTCATTTTGTTCCGTATGTAGTCCACCTAGTGGAATCTCTATAAAGACTTCTATTTAGGAACAGAGGGAGTACTATGTAAAGAGTTAGGTGTCGCACGGTGTCCATAAAATATGGTGATAGTGTGAGGTGGGCCATGTAATCACTGAGCCTGCGTGTTTTCACTGCTCTTGCACTCCTCCGCCGTAAGAATGGAGAAAATTCTAATCTAGTAGTACCTCCTTTCATCGAAAGCATGGGACATCCAGCAGTCCTACCACCTCAGTAATAATGACCAATGAGCTGTCAAATCACATAGACCCAGCAGTAAGTTGGACGGACGAAGCAACCATCACTCTTGAATCCACTTCTCCCTTCAACATAGGCACCAGTGAGAGGTCGCGTCCGCTCTGCCCGGGCATGAATGCGGCACTAATTCTGTGGAGCGACGTTGACCGTTTCGGGCGGGAAGCGCGCGCGGGTGATGGAGGGGCTTTGGGTGGGCCAGGCTGGTCAGTAGCGGGCGTGCCAACTATCCGCTTGTCCCTACCGGATGCCCGGAAACGAGAGGATACACCGACTCTCGCGGCTAAAATCCTACACTACACACCATCTCTTTGTAGGAGTAGGTCGATCTGTCGCTCTCTCTAACACACACATGCTATTAAACACACACACACACACACGCGTGCACACGCACACACAGGTTCATAGAATAGGAAAATCGTGCGAGTGCGAAGCCAAAGGAAGTGAGATACAAATGGAGTATGTACAAGAAGCGAAGAGGTGACGAATATTCCATCAAACCTAGACTGAGGAGTAGTACTCCCTCCATCTAGGTGTTAAGTCATCTTACAGAAATCATATATTCCCAAAATGTTTAGGCGTCGTCCATTAACTTCGCATCTCAATCCCCTCCTGGCCTCGTTGCTAGCAAGTGTTGTTACTTAGGGAGAGTTTGGATCCTTAGCAAGAACAGCTTATAGCATAGCCGGGCAAGGTTAGGTGTTTGGAACTGTTAAAATATGTTAGCTTTTGTGGGCCAGCTAGCTTGGGTGGGCTAGAAAAACCTTGCTAGCTCAGGACATCGAGATCGGCTCGCTTCCGACAGCAAACTTCACGTAGTAGTAACATAGACTAGTAACATATGCATGTTACTAGTCCAAGTAACTCACCACTATGACCAACCTAAGCAATGTAACCAAATGCTCCTTACTGTGCCTTGTTATCTCCCCCGGAAACCCAATGCATGGAGCGCAACTACGCGTTGATCAGTAAAGAAATCAAAGTCAGCTTGCATGCGAGTTAATACGTGGCCCTGCATGGTAGCTAAAACGTCATCTCTTAGTTGTTTGGATTAATTGGAGGAATGACGGTCAAGTTTCCTCTTCTCCTCCAATCTGCTTGCACCTTGGTCCCGCCGCACCTTCTAAGGTGACTTATTACACCTAGACGGATGGTGTCGTATGAGATACGGTGGCACACTGACTTAGGTCGAATGCATGTTATAATAAGGATTCACTTAAAATAGTATGTGAGCGAACAGAGGGATAAATTGGACAGTGTTCCTGAGCAGTAGCGAGATGTGTGAGGTATGATACACCGCTGGCACTTTTAATTTTTCTTATTAATTTGTTTGTTTCACCCTCTGACTGGTGGGACCCAACGTACTATGTGGAGAGAGGTAAGGTGACTAAGGCTGCATTATTTCTGCACCACTTTGGATAGTCTTACCACCAAAGCCACATGACACGATTATTATTTAAATCCCAATGACTCCCACACACAAAATACACGGCATGCTTGTCACACGAATGCATGAATGTATAAAAGGTTATTTTCCTCTCGTTGAACATAATGGAAGGGTTGTGTAGCTGGTTAGCCTGTTCGCTCATCAAACTAGAGGTCTCGGGTTCAATAACTACACTTGAGCATAATTCGTACCAGGAGGATTCTTTGACTGCTCAAAATGGATGGATACGGAGCTATACAATCAGCTGCAGCCTCGGCACTTGTTTTCTTGGGTTTGCACTCTTCACACTCTCTCCAGTATATTTATATATATATCCGCGTTGGAGCCTCAACACTTGTAGTTGCTCTCTTCACACTCTCTCACCCTCTCTAGATCTAAACAAGACTTCGTTGGCCTCTCTCTCTCCCCTCACTGCTGGTCTGCTTGTAATTGCTCTCTTCACACTCTCTCGCCCTCTCCAGATCTAAACAAGACTTCGTTGGCCTCTCTCTCTCTCCCCTCACTGCTGGTCATAGAGCCGGTATGATCCGTCCACCGGGAAGGTAAGGAGTCTTAACGCTTTCACTGTCGGCTAGGGAGGGAATCCACTACCGGCACAACTGTTCACTTTCACCCAGCGGCGGCGCGGGAGGGACTCCGACCTATTCTTCTTCGCCGCCGTACATAGTGTGCTCTCTTCACACTCTTTCGCCCACCGAACCACACCCCAAGAACCTTAAGGTACTATAATTTACTTATTCCACATGCATCGCTCTAGCTGCATGTGGGCTTTTTCCGCTTGTGCACTCGAATCTAGGTGTTGGATCAAACAGGAAAGTAGTGGGGAAAGTTGTATACCATGAATGTAGGACGTGGTTCAAAGAGGAAAGGAATGGGGGAAAGTAGTGGGAAAAGTTGTATATCATGAATCTAGGACGTGGTTCAAAAAGGAAAGGAAGGGGGAAAGTAGTGGGGAAAGTTGTATCGCATGAATCTAAGACGTGGTTCAAAGAGGAAAGGAATGGGGGAAAGTAGTGCGAAAAATTGTATAGCATAAATCTAGGACGTGGTTCAAAGAGGAAAGGAAGGGGGAAAGTACTAGTACAGACTGGCTATCCAGCACCTACGTTGGTCGAAAAGGGAAAACAATGACAAACGCAGTATGCACATATATAACGAACTGATCTTTTGTTTTGGGGGACAAGGCTGGAGAGTTTGAGCAGGACTAGATTTGCCGCACTCACATAGGGAAAGGTGTCTAAAGATAACAAAACTGGGACGAACACACATTTGCTCCTTGGTTGTTTGTCCTTTGTTGCAACAGATTGTGCATCACCCTAGTACATCGGCAGATGCACATGGTGCTGGTGCGTCCACTGTCCTGTGCAACTCTTTAGCTGTTGTTAATCTAAGGCCCTGTTTGGTTAAAAACTCCCTAGTCCCTACCTGCTTGGTTCCAGGGACTAAACATGGACTAGAGGTTATTAAATGACATGTTAAAATACCATGTTACCCCTAGTAATGAACTAATAGAGACAAGGTGCGATGCGTGGCATGGGCAACTGTTGGAAAATGTCCCAAAAAGACTCTCCCTCGGGGTCTTCTTTCTTTAGTCCGAAATGCCCACTTTTAGTCCCTAAGAGTCCATCATGTTTGGTTTAGACGGGACTGACACGGAGTTTTTTTAGTCCCTCCACCAAAATGTCCCTGTAAACAAGCACCCTCTAATAACGCCGCTGGAAAATTGATGCAATGCCATAGTTAAAAGCAAATTACATGTTTAACGAATTTTATTGTTAATATAATCTCTCTGTTAATATTAATCAATGCCATCGTTTGAGAAATGCTACTGACTTACTTTCTTTCCCATTTATATAAGGTAGATGCTTCTTTTTGTTGCTTCCGTGTCATCCACCGTTATTGACCACTAGTTGTTTCCTTTGCACCTCTGTGTAAACAGGGTTATCTACTTCACCTCATTGCCATTGTGACCTTTTGTTGCACTGCACAAAACACTTTTGTTTTAAGAGTGTTTTGTGCAGTTCAACCAAAATGTCACACCGACAATGTTGATTGATTGCTTGATCTTAGTGGAACTGCACAAGAGGAGATCTTACTTCCTATCCGTGTTGGCAAATTTGGTTCAAATCTTCTTCTTATGAGTTGTTTGAATTCCGCGTCATGAGAGGTCAGTACTAGCCTTCTTTCACATGATTCTGCATTGTGCTTTCATATGTTGTGCTACTTGTATGGTAATGTTGCTTGATTTTAGTGAACTGCCCAAATGGAGACAAGACTTCCAATCTTTATGTGCACCATAATATCCCAATGAGGTAAGATAAGGATATTTCACAACTGTTGGCCTGTATTTTGCCACTTTCATCAGAATATTAATGTCATTGTTTAGTGCTATACTCGTGCAACCTAATTGACATGCCAAATCGTACATCGAAAGCGAAGCTTGTATGTTGTTGAACCAAGTGATGAAGGGGAAGAACAAGCGGAAGAAAAAACAAAAATCAACTCCTGGTGCTGTAATGAAGCACTGGAACTGTGATGACACAAGTAATGATATAGTTTTGCATCTTAATTTATTGCTATGGCTGGAATGAGAAATTGTGATTTGATGCCACTCTTAATGTTATCCGTAATTATCTCTACTTGTGCAAATAGGGATCTTCTTTGAAGATACCATATATTTTAGTGGAACTCCACAAGAAGATGTTGGAAACAATAAACTAATCGAGGAGTATATAGTAAGCATGGCCACCACAGTAGATAGCAACAGATGGTTCCGGAGAAGTGCTTCATCTATATGGTCTACACAATAAGCCTCCTGACAAAGGTTGGTACTCGCCCACTGATTTCATCCATATGATTGAGCTTTGTCATCTCTATTGGTGTTGTGCTACTGTTTAGATACTGTCATCAAAAAGTGGTATTGTCCTTGAGATGTGCTTCATCTGTGCTGTTTTAAATATTTCCTTTGCTTTTTTGAGAAAATAGGGATGCTAGCATTTAGTTGTCCTCTTGTCTTTGCACAACAGGATCATCCTCCTCTGAAGAAGAATATGGAGTACGTGAAGTGACTAGTTCCGATTATGCCAGGATGAAGAAGACTTGTCTATCTTCTCATCAGAAGGAGCAGTTGAAGGATGGTTACATTACCCCCCACAAGACCAAAATAACTTCAGCTCAGAAGGACTGACAAATCTCCATTTTCTTGCTATGATGCACGAGTACAATGTTGTTCTAGGATTCTTTCCAGTGAGTTCCATTTTTCTAAAAGTGTGCTCTACATTGGCCATGTAGGTGCATGTTTAAACTGTCAATTCATAGTACAGTTTGCTTTATACTAATCACTTTTTTTGTATTTGTGCAAACAGGGGTTCTCAGGTTGATTTCAATGGGAACTGCACAAAATGTTCATGAATACATCGAATCATTCATTTCCACCACAAGAAAGGAGGTGCCAAGCGAATTTGGTTGATTTTGGTGGAACTACACAAGAAGAACAAATAGTTTATTTAGCACGAGGTGCCATGTCAATGTCCGAACTAATGGCAAACCCTGCCCATTCCACAGTAGTAGGCATTTGATATTTTGGAATGGGACAACCATGTCAAATTTTGCTCATTGATTTTAGCAAGAAGACATGCGTTTGATAGTTTCGAATGGGACGCCCTTTGCTGTCAGCATCATCGATCCATTTTTTATTTATTCTTTAGTTGTGAAGTAAATATCGGCCCTGACATGTGAATCGCTAAGATGCATAATCATTGATTGTTTCGAATGTTCTCTATGAATTGCCAGGCTTGTGTGTTTGATTGCAATGTACATGAATGCTAAAAAGCTGCTCAAACTCTTTGTACTCCTTCTGTTCCTTTTTACTTAGAACATTGTGAAAGTGCATACTTTTTTATATAAGATTGGTCAAATTAGAGATACTTTGACTGCAGACGAAACTAGTATGCAGACTAGAAAGGACCGCAGGGAGTACATGTGAAACTGCTGCAAACGAGGTGATCACCCTGGGAATAATGCTAGTACGTATTGTTTTGCATGTTCATCCAATGCCGGTGATACAAGAATTCGAACTAATCGAAATAAATTCATTCATACACGGTCGGATTTCATATAAACATGCCGGATTTCATTACATTTCATATATTCTTGAACTAAAAAGGGGTGTGCTGGATGTATAATTAATTAACCAAAGCTAGGCACCTGTGTCCGGCTATGCCAAACAGAAGCTTCAGTGACTTAACTGCAGGTGCAGTTGCGCAATTGACATGTGGCCCAGATGCCTGTTGGGCCCACGTGTCAATCAGCCACCCGCACCAGCAGTTAAGTAGAAGCAGCGTCCTTCTCCAATATAGCTCTCCGACTCCACGTCGCTGCCAAGAAGCTAACCGGCCTTCATTGGTCAACCCGCCTAGCTTGTCATAGCGATTAGGGAATCTAGGAGCCCAATGATCAGGATCCCCACATGACAAACACCTTTCTTCTTGTCATTCTTCTTCTTGAAGTTCGTGTGTTGCACAACCTTGTTCTTCCCATCAAACTTTGCATTACCATCAAACTTGCCCTTGTTCTTGAACTTGTGGGGCTGGAAGTTCTTCTTCTGTACCAGATTGGCACTAGATCCTCCCTCAATTCCTCGAGCATGTGTGTCCTTTGCTCTCGCCTTTTCTTCCACATCAAGAGTGCCAATGAGATCCACAAAGGAGGAAGCTTAGTGATGATACCTCCGGCAACAAACTTGTCCGGTAGCATACAACTGAAGTGCTCAAGTTCTCTAGCAAATGACTGTATCTCATGAGCTTGCTCAACCATGGCGCGCTCTTCAATCATCCTGTAATCATAGAATTGCTCCATGATGTACAACTCAGTGCCAACAACCGGAGGGTAGCAGCGGTGGCCTTACTTGGACCCGAGCGGCGGTGACCTATCGTGTTCTACTCTTCCTCATTTTCTGTGTGGCGCGGCCTCGTTGGCAGCGGGGCGGGGCCTCGGCAGAGCCGACGATGTCCTCTGTCTCGTTGCCGGTGGGCGGCGCCTCGGCGGAGTAGGGGAAATCCTCCCCCTCGTTGCCGGCAGGGTAGAGCCTCGGCGGAGCCGGCGGTGTCCTCTACCTTTTCTTTGGCGCCGCGGGGCCTCGGCGGAGCAGTGCCCCATCGACGCGAGCGGAGCGGGGGACTCATCGGAGCCGACATTGTCCTCTGCCTCGTCCTTGGTCTCGCCAAACAGCGCCTCACCCGCTTCATCGCCCTCTTTGTAGGCGGGCCGCAGCTTCCGCCACCCGCATGCGGTACCACCAGCGCTTGAAGCGGCCCTCGCAGGCGGAGCGGTACGAGTCGAGCAGCGCCTCCGACTCCGCCCACTCTGCGGCGATCTGCTCCTCCGCCTGCAGGTGCTCTTGGAGGAGATGGTGGTTGTAGGCGGCATTGGCTTGCACCTCCCGGAACTGGTCCTCATGCTCTGCCTCATTGTGTCCATATATTGGGCACGGGCCTCGCCAATGGTCATGGTGCAATGCACCAGCAAGGATGGCACGGAGGAGGGGGTTGGTGCCGGATCATTGACTACCATGTTCTCCATTGGGACGTCATCGTCCTCTGGCTGCCTACTGGCCAGCCAGTCGGCAGCAATGGCTGCCATCTCCTTGTGGTCCATCGTCCACCCTTCCCGAAGAGCGCTGGAGCGCGAGGAAGCCATGGTGGGCAGTAGTGGCGTGGACAAGAGAAAGGGAACAGATGTGGATGGTTGGTGCTATGGCCGGCGCAACAGTTTATATAGCAATGGTAGGCGGCAGAGGGACGGACATGTGGTGCTGGAGTAGCTGCCTCGGCAACCGCGTATCATTAAAGTGGGCAGCAGAAAGACGGACGGACGACACTTGTGTCGTTTGAAGGCGGAGCAATTGCCTTCACCGGGAAGCGGGGCGGGCCGCGCTGACCGTTTTGGGCGAAAAGCACGCGCGGGCAAGGTAGGCGGTTTGGGTGGGCCAGGGCAGTCAGACTCGTGCTTGGCAGCGGGTCGGTCCAGCAGCCGGACATGCTGGCTCACTGGCTAGCTCACCGAGCTAAGCGACGACAATCGGACAATGGACGTAGCTTCCGACCAGGAGCCGACGCCACCGTCCAAGCCGGTTCATGTCGTGTTCACCATAGAGGAGGTGCGGCCGCACTTCGACGCCCTAATGGCGGAAGAGCTACCAGCGCAGGAGGACCTGGGCTGCAACCTCCGTCTCCTCAATGAGCACTAGTGAACAAGCGAACGACAATGCCATCGTGGACATGTGGTCCTATGATCCTGGCTTTCCGAATGAGCAGCAGGCGCTGTATTAGAACATCCGTAGGGCCCGCGAGGGCCTCTCCGTCGTCCTTCGAGTTGTTGCGCTTGGCGTGGTGCTGCCGTCTCGCGTTCTCAACATGATCAACGAACATGAGGATGAGGAGATGACTTTACTTGGAGAGGATGACAGTGGGGACCCAACAGGGCCATAGCCGCACGTACGCAAGTGCCTCCTTATTAGTATATAAAACTATAATTTTTTTGCTTCCTCCTGGTTTCCTGACATCACGGTCGCACACCATTGTCAACCTATGTAGTCAATAAACGAGAGAATTGCACAAGAAGCGACTGACAGCTAGGACCAAGCAGCTCGAGCAGTATTTGTGTTTTTGAGGTGTGAGCACTGAAGAGTTTTCATTGAGCGATGTTTAGCCCAGATATTAATTTTTCTCCTCTAAACAACAATGAAAACATCGTTGCAGGTATTAACTGGGCGGGCTGTGGCCCGTCTAGCCCAGGCCAGATATCCAGCCTAGATATTAATTTTTTCCAAGCTGAAAATGGCTAGCCCAGCTATACTTTTTTTAGGAATACCCAGGCAAGATCAAGTTGTTATTCTCCGCCCCGCTGGGCTGCAAATCTTTAATAGAAGGGATGCATTAGGCTTAACAAGAAAATGAGCTTTAAGAAATAATAAATGGGATGTAATTATAAAAACTGGGCAGTAACTATCAAAAATGCACCAAACACGTAATTACTTTATAAAATATTATTTTTGGATATTGAAAATTTTAATTTCATTAATTATTGCGCGCGCAATGTTTCGTTGGATTTTACGTAATATAAATTTATATTGAAATTGTATTTAATCTGAATAGAAATTTTGGGATAGAAATATTTTAGATCCCATCAAAATGTGGGAAATTTTATTGAATTCTGTTTTGAATGGTTGGTTGAAATGGGTTGTACTTTTAACAAACTGTAAATGGGCTGTAGTAAATTCCATTAGAATTCAAAAATTCGCTGCACAGTGTTGCAAATCTGAAATTGGATATAAGTTCTCTGCCACACACTTGTGGCCTTACTAAGTTGACGCGTCCCCTTAAAAAAGAGAGTTGACGCGTATGCAAGGCTTTGTCAACTTATAGTCAACAGACGGTTCTAGCAGCAATGGCCGTTGGATGTCCATCCAACGGATGCCGTGCTTCTTCTTTAATCTGACATTCTAGCTTCACCCACCCAAAAAATGATTCCTCCCCCTGACATTTGGGGCGCACTGTTTCAGAAGCTGACCTGTGGGCCTACTAAGTTGACGCGTACCAAGGGCTTTGTCAACTTAGTCAATATAAACTATTCTAGCTGCAGAGACCATACGATGTCCATCCAACGGCCGTTGTGCTTCTTCAACCTTTGGTCTTCTTGCTCCAGCCGCCCAAAGCAGCGCCAGTCGTGCTGCCTGCTCCTGCCTCCCGTGGCCGGCTGTGCTGTCGTGGAGGCCTCACCGCCCCTACTACTCCCACCGCTGGCCAGGCCATCCCACCACTTATCCACACACCCTGTTATTTTGCGGCGACATCAGCCTCACACCATAACCGAACCAGTGAACCCTCGTACTCCTCTCCATGTGGGTATCCACTTCCGCATCTTCTCGGGCTCCGCGTCGTCCCCTTTCTAGGCCTCTCCATCGTCCACCGCCGTGGTGCTCTCGGCGTGGCATGGTCAATGTGGTCAACGACTGACTTCCATCGAAAGAGTATTATATGTGGAGAGGCTGATGGCTGGGTCCACGGCAGCCGCAAGGAAGCGCCTCCTTATTACGTGCAAAATAATTATTCCTCCACCTGACATCTTCGCATGCAAGGAAGTGCGTCCTGGCAAAAAAAACGATTCGCCACCTGACTACTGTGACCCACCAGCTACATCTTTGCACACAAGGAAGTGCCTGACAGTCGGGACCCACCTGGTCGAAGCATTGTCATTCTGGTCGCGAACGTGTACGTACATACTGGTCCATGTAGAGGCGCACACGTAGCATGTACACGTACGTACAGCGGCCAGTGTGCAAGAAAGAAAATATGGCCACGTACGTACATATGGGCAGGGTCTCGAATGCCTACTCGCGCATATGTACGGCCAGGGCTCATGTACATGGCTCGGTCGGAACGGAGAAACAATGCCGTCATCGTGTTCATGGGGAGCCAACCAGCTGGGTCGAAACGGAATGCGTCGTCGTGTTCATCGGGAGGGCTTGGATGGAACAACCGATGTAAATGAGGCCTGGCGTACCGCACAACTTAGGAAACGTCCGTGTGTTCGACCGGCCACATTCAAAACGGGATCCTGTTCATCGAGAGGGGTCTGGCATACTGCAAAATGGAGGAAACGGACCTCCTATGGTCGAAACGGGGTCCTGTTGATCAGGAGGGGTGTGGCGTACCGCAAAACGGAGGAAATATACTTGTGTTGGAGCACCACGGTCGAAACGGGCGTCCTGTTCATCGGGAGGGGTATGGCGTACCGTAAAACAGGACTCCACGGGATACTGTTCATCTCCATCGTCGACCCCCTCCAACCTCCACAGGCTACTGTTCATCCACTGTCGACCTCCTCCAACCTCCACCTGCGATTGTTCATCCACGGGCTCTTGTTCATCCAGCCTCCACTGCACGCTACTCCACCGGCTAGTATTCAACCAGCCCTCTCCACACGGGCTCCTTTTCAACCACCCCTCCACGGGCAACTGTTCATCCAACCCTCCACTGTCTACTGTTCATCCAACCCTCCAAGGGGTGGTCCTGTTCATCCAGCCCTCCACGGGATCCTATTCATCCAGCCCCAACTAACTCGATCGATCGTGGTCCTGCTGATCCAGAGGCAACACCACGGGGTCCTGTTCATCCACCCCCATCAGGAACTGTTCATCCAAACCCCCCCAGCAACGCTCACCGTTCATCCAGAGGCAGCATCGATCGACTTCGGTAAGAGCAGTAGCGAAGGAATCGCTCGATCGGGTTCAGTTAACAACCATCGATCCATCGCTCGGGTTCAGTAACGTGTATCCTGTAGTGCAATCGCTCGGGTTCAGTAGGCCAACGGCTCGCTCGGGGTCAGTTAGAGCCCAACGCCTCGCACCCACGCGCGTGCGTGTCTGAGAGAAATGCGCAAACCTCCGTGCATCGCTCGACCCCGACCACCCACCATAACCGGGAACACCCCGATATTTTCCTCGACCTCACTTCTACCATGATTTTTTCCGTCATGGATGGCCCAAAGATGTCGTGCAGCTGCGTCTCTGGCCCGCCCAGGATGAAAAGCCCATTTTCTGTCATGATTTTTGTCATAGAAGTAGGAGCCCACCACATCTATGATGATACCCGGTTTTGTCACAATTATCGTCATAGAAGTGTCATAAGTATGACAGAATTGTTTTTCGTTCGGCCCAAAATGTCACAGATGTGTCTTTTTTTGTAGTGATCTCTGCTGCTTCCGCGGCGTGGCCAGACTAGTCTGCTGCATCGACGGTGTGGCGAGACCTCCGTGCTGCTTCGGCGGTGCGGCGGGACCTCCGTGCTGCTATGGCCATGCGGCGAGACATGTCGGTTGGTTTCGTGGTGAGGCGGGACATCTCTCGTGCTTCCGCTTCCATGCTCGCCTCTCCCTAGTGGTAATCTCTCAGCCCAGAACTCGCGCTAGCCATGGCAGACGCAAGGGAACGACGATGAATGACTTATTTGTTTTTGTGGATGAGGAGTTGAGGAGGAATGTGCAGTCATCTTGGAGTAGTAGTGTAGTACCCACGATGAGGCTATATCTCCCACGTGTCGAGGCACGACTTAGAGGCATAACCGCATGGTGGTTTTGTGGCAAGAGGGGTAATATTCACACAATCCCTTGTACTGAATAAGAAAGGGATAAAGAGTTGGCTTACAATCGCCACTTCACATCATCGAGAGAACAATCAAGCTCCGACTACGGAACCAAAATAAAAGAGACAACCCCCAATGCTAGATCCCTGATCGTCCCAACTAGGCTCGACTACTGATCATCAGGAAACGAAACAAAGTAAGGTCCTCGTCAAACTCCCACTTGAGTTCGATAGCATCACCTGCACTGGTATCATCGGCACCTGCAACTATTTGGAAGTATATGTGAGTCACGAGGACTCAACAATCTCACACCCGCGAGATCAAGACTATTTAAGCTTATGGGTAGGATATGGTAATGAGGTGGAGCTGCAGCAAGCGCTAAGCAAATATGGTGGCTAACATTCGCAAGTAAGAGTAAGATGAGAAACTACGCAGCGGTCGTGAAGCTAGAAGTGGTCAAGAAGTGATCCTGAAACTACTTACGTTCAAGCATAACACAAGACCATGCTCACTTCCTGGACTCTGCCGAAAAGAGACCTTCATGGCTAAACATGCAATTGATTCATTTTAATTAAGTCAAGTTTCAAGTTCTCTACAACCGGATATTAACAAATTCCCATTTGCCACATAGCCGCGGGCACAGCTCTCGAAAGTTTTTACCCTACAGGGGTGTCCCAACTTAGACCATCACAAGCTCTCACGATCAACGAAGGATATTCCTTCTCCCGGGAAGACCCGATCAGACTCGGATTCCCGGTTACAAGACATTTCGACAATTGTAAAACAAGACAAGCAAATCCGCCCAACTGTGCCGACAAATCCCGATAGGAGCTGCACATATCTTGTTCTCAGGGCACACCGGATAGATCAAGCTACGATTAAAACCAGCCCGTGAGTTTCCCTGAGGTGGCCCCGCAGGTTGCCCGGTTCAGACCAACACTTAGAGAAGCACTCTCCCGGGGGGTTAAATAAAGATGACCCTCGAGAGCGCGACTCCCAAGGGAAAAGTAATAGGTGGTGGTGGCAAATTTTAGAACCAAGGATGGGCCTTGCTGGAGGAGTTTTATTCAAAGCGAACTATCAAGGGGTCCCATAACCCCAACCGCATTAGGAATGTAAAATCAAGGAACATAACACCGGTATGACGGAAACTAGGGCGGTAAGAGTGGAACAAAACACCAGGCAAAAGGCCGAGCCTTCCACCCTTTACCAAGTATATAGATGCATTAATTAAATAAGAGAAAATATGATATCCCAACATAAACATGTTTCAACATGGAGCAGTCTTCAACTTCACCTGCAGCTAACAACGCTATAAGAGGGGCTGAGCAAAGCGGTAACATAGCCAAACAACAGTTTGCTAAGAAGGCGGGTTAGAGGCCTGGCATGGCAACATGGGAGCATGATAACAAGTGGTAGGTAGCGCGACATAGCGATAGAGCGAACAACTATCAAGCAAAGATAGAAGTGATATCGAGGGTATGGTCATCTTGCCTGAGATCCCGCCAGGAAGAAGAACGAGTCCATGAAGAGGACAAATGGTCGTAGTCGAACGGATCCTCACAAACGCAACGTTACTGGAACTACCAAGAAGAAGCAACACCGGAAAGAAGCAAACAACATGGTAAACCAAGAAGCATAAACATGGCATGATGCACAATCAAGTATGATGCATGTCGGGTTTAAAGAGGCATGGCATGGTAAAGTGCAACAATCAATACTACAAATTAAGTGCAGCTCAATATGCAATGAGTTGCATATTGACGACACACCACATTCAATTATTTAGTTCTCTCCCGGTTATGTACCCAACTATATTAAATGTTATTAAACATGGCAAGGGGTGAAGCCTATGAAAACTACCTATCTAGGCAAGTTTAAATGAGGCCGGAAACAACAAATAACAATTCTGGAAAAATGCTCATATGCATATAGAGCAAATTTGAAGCAAACAACAATTTTAACCCTTTTAAATGTTGTTATCATGATGCGGATGACACACACAAGTTTATGCAATTTTATGATAATGTTGACATGAGCATGTTATGGTGCATTTTGGGGTGCCATAGTGACGAATACAAAAATGGAGCCACGACAACATATCGGTGCCGGTAACTCGATTGACATGCCGGTGCAAAAGAAATTTGACGGGAGCGTGTCATGCGACGAAAAGGTGGGGTGCTCCCGGTAACCGGGTTCCCACGCGTCGATGGCTTAGAAACGGGTAACGCACAAGCTATACATCGTGCGCGTCGAGCAACAGATACATGCAACCATCTCATACACACATCACATGCATACAGTCCATGGGTGGTCGTCTCAGCGTTATACCTTGAAAGCGTGCGTTCGGGACGGTTCAGGTTTGATGGAATGTAGACGGAAGTAGTTGTACAATCGCTTAACGGCGACGGTAGTGGAAACTTGCCACGTTAGTTGTTCACGGTCGTCATGGGAAGTAGTTGTTGTAGTCAAACTTGAAGGGACATGGGTGTCGTGGTACTCGTCGCGTTCCGGAACCGAAGTGGTACTTGGCAATATCTGGGACGGTCTTGGCGTTTTGGTGCGGTGTAGTTGTACATGTCAATGGTCAGCGTGGTACTTCGTTCCAGTCCTGTAGTCGTACTAGGCATCGGTGGACCTTCGAGGGGCTTGCGTATCCGAAGGGGTACTTGGCGATCGACGGACGTCGTGGTACTTGTCGGTCCAGGTATTGCCGTATCCAAAACGGTCGTCGATGGTGGAACTTGGTGAACCCGGGGGGGGGGGGGGGGGGGGGGGGGGGGGGGGGGGGGGGGGGGGGGGGGGGGGTATGCCTTGGCATAGTTGCGTGAAGCGAAGAAGATGAACTTGGTGGTAAAGGATCTCATGCTTACATAACAACGAAGACACACGGAGATGCTGGACGCACACGCGTGGTGGAGGCCTTGGACAGGAAGTTGCGTGTCTAGCGGGTGGAGTTGCAGCAGAGTAGGCAAAGGGTTGCTAGGGCCGACTACAAAGGCAGAGCAGCAGCATGGCAATGATCCTACGGCAGTTACCATGGAGCCGGTGGCCAGAGTTTGAAGGCGAGCAAGGCAAGGCAAAAGGAAGGGGAGGCCGATCAGGATGTGGACATCCAGCATGCGTCTTGGGGTCGTACAGGAGACAAAGATGGCCGGGTCTGATGGCGTGAGACGAGGGGAGTGGAACTCGCGGTGGCCGCGCACTTCAGCAAAAGAAGCAGAGGGAGGCAAGACGAAGGCGATTGAGCTAGGCAGGCCGGAGCAGAGCCAGGAGGAGGAGGTCGCGGGTAATCGACGGTGGGGCTTGAGCTCCCTACGACATCCATGGACAGGAAGGAGGCACCAGATCGGGAGGTGCGAGCTACGAGGGCGAGGACGACAAAGATGGTGCAGGGCAGGGCAGGTCGCCTACGCGCAGGAAGACCAGCTACATCAGGGCGCGGTCTGACGAGATGCTGCTGGGCGGCGGGGAGGTAGTAGCGAGGCGAGGCGCTACGGGGTGAGGGAGAGGATGAGAGGAGGGAGGAGCGTGGGGATCGAGCGCGGGGCTCCTCCCTGGCGGCGTGAGGTGGGAGACGAGGGAGTGAGGGAGTTGGGATCGGGCACTAGGGTTAGAGGGGAGAGAGTGCGGCTGGGCTTCCAGGGGTTTGGTGGGCTGGCCTGGACCAGTGGCCTACGGGCGCTAGGCTTTTGTCTCTCTAATTCTTATATTTCCTTTAGCATAAAACAAAAAAAAGAGAAGAAAAGAAAGAGTGGGGTTAGGGAAAGAATTTGCGCATGCGGACAATTTTCCCGGACTCACAAAAATGTGCTTGTTCCGAGAAACTACAAATGGCCATGATTGAAAGATGTAAATTCAAACTCATTTGAATTTAATTCAAATGGGTTTGAACTAGGACTTGGTTTTTTAAGTGTCCAAAAATGTTGAAGTTTTTGGAGGAACCTCGGCAAATGGGAAGAGAAAATGTGGGCAAGGTTTTGAAGTCAAAGTTGAAGTAGAAAATACATGCGGAATATTTGCAAGTGTGTTAGAATATTAATTATAGCTCCCTAATATATTGGGAGGATATGTTATATAGAGAAATCACCATGTAAGTTCCCTCAATTTAAATAGATCAAAGATCTATGCATTTTATTTAGTGGAGTTGGAAAAATTAATGGCATGATGACATGATGCAATGCACATGATGCAAAGATGAATGCAACAAACAAATAAATAACAGAGCTGACACGCAAAACATAGAAGGCATCTGGAGCGCCGGTCTCGGGGCGTTACAACACTCCACCACTACAAGAGGATCTCGTCTCGAGATCTAGGATGGCACCACTACAAGTAAAACTAAGTGGCTTCTTTGACAAATGAGTGAAACTAAAGAACCTTGTGAGGTTGAACAAATTGAATCAAAGAAGACAACGAAGATGAACAAAGTTAAAAACACTTCGTTAGAAAAGAGGAACAAGGAACATTACTAGAACCTCGTAGGTTGAAAGACATAAGAAAATGGTTGCAATAGACAAGAAGTACATGCAAGCACTCTGGTTGAAAACGAGGTGTACAAGGAACGATAAAGATCAATTATGACAACACTCCGGTTGGAAATGGAAGGCATATAATATGAACTTGGCCAAATGAAAGCACTAGGATGAGACTCCGGTTAGAAGAGGAATGATAGACACAACACTCCGGTTAAAAGATGTAAATTCAAACTCATTTGAATTTAATTCAGATGGGTTTGAAATTGGACTTGGTTTTTGAAGTGTCCAAAAATGTTGAAATTTTTGGAGGAACCTCGGCAAATGGGAAGAGAAAATGTGGGCAAGGTTTTGAAGTCGAAGTTGAAGTAGAAAATACATGGGAAATATTTGCATGTGTGTTAGAATATTAATTATAGCTCCCTAATATATTGGGCGGATATGTTATATAGACAAAATCACCGTGTGAGTTCCCTCAATTTAAATAGATCAAAGATCTTTGCATTTTATTTAGTGGAGTTGGAAAAATTAATGGCATGATGACATGATGAAATGATGCAAAGATGAATGCAACAAACAAATAAATAACAGAGCTGACACGCAAAACATAGAAGGCATCTGGAGCACCGGTCTCAGGGCATTACATAGTATTTATAACCTACTACTAATACGCTCCTAAGTTGAAAACATTTTAGGTTTTGATCGGTGTGAATAGGTTTGCAGTTAAATCTAGCGTGGTAGTAATTTGGAATGTGACGGGATGCAGGCTCAAAATTTATTGACGGTTCTATAACTTCTATGTGCGGCACAATTCCCGGGCGGCGTAACATGGGCACGCTCTCTCGGCCGCATACGTGGCGTTTGCACCATAGGGTGCACCGCAATAGGCAATGTCAACACACGTCTTATTCCAACAACCATGCGCGCTCGTTATTACCATTGCGCATGCTTCTTTTAATTAGAATGTGTGCCCATCTAGCGCACACACGTTGATCTGTCTAACTGTTTCTGTTTATTGTGGCTAATCACAAACAGTTCATCTATGTGAAGTGTATGCCGTCAATCGTAGACACTTTGATCTGGCTGGCCGTTTCTGTTATGTTCCCTAATCGCAAATAGTTAATCCTTCTGAAGCATATGCCCTCAATCGCACACACCTTTATCTAGCTGCCCGTTTCTGTTGTTCTGCCTCATCACAAACAGTTAATTCGAGTGAACTGTATACTATATATCGCACACGCCTTCATCTGCCTGCCCATTTCTGTTCTTCTTCCTCATCGCAAACAGTTAATTGATCTGAACCATATTCCCTGCATTGCACACGCAACTAAATTTCTATGCAAGCCTTACCTCACGAGGTTTGGATGACATGAGCCATGACGGCCAAGGCCAGGCATGCGCAGGACAACAGTTTCCTCTTCAGTGTTATGGAGGCAAGCACAGGCGCGTAGTCCCGAGGAATCAGCTAAAGGTTTCCATTCTGGTGTAACAAGACCAAGACCGCTAGGACATCAATACGGAGGTCATCGCCGAGCCCACCATGGCGTCATGACCAGAGGCTTTTGCAGGCAAAGACTACTTTTGTCAGGATGACATGTACTAGTTGTCTCCCTTCGAATTTGGCCGTTGTGGGATCCCTTCCCGTCTTCATTTGGAGAGAGGACCAAGGCCACTATAAATAGGACCTAGCCACCACCATAGAGAAGGGACGGGATCGGATCCATCCCATCCTCCCCAGCTCACCAGACCACTCGAGCACAAGAACACACCTCCTCCTGAGGTTGTTCTCCCATTGTACTAGTTCATGATAAGCCCCTCGAGCCCAATCCACCAAAAGCAGGAGTAGGGTTTTACACCGCAAGGTGGCCCGAACCTGGGTAAACTGTTGTGTCCCATTTCCTTCCAGTTCGTCGAACTAGGCCATGAGATTAGCGAGTAGGCAGACTGGGGAGGTTGAGTTCTTCAGACGCACCCCAGAGTTCCAACCTCTCAAGTGTCTGCAGAACCCCAAATCTGATATTTGGCATAACAGGTACGGGTGCATAGAAGATCTGTCTCTTTGTCCGCTACCTCCGCTGTTCGGCTCTCATGGCGGGCGCTGCTCCATCGACCGGACCGACGCGCGATTTCGGAGGGGCCGAGGGCCTCCGAGCTTTCACCCCCGCCCTGCGGGAGGTGAAGTGGCTGTCGATGTCAAAACCAGCAGATCTCGGGTAGGGGGTCCCGAACTGTGCGTCTAAGGATCAATGGTAACAGGAGACAGGGGACACGATGTTTACCCAGGTTCGGGCCCTCTTGATGGAGGTAATACCCTACTTCCTGCTTGATTGACTTTGATGAGTATAGGGGTTACAAGAGTTGATCTACCTCGAGATCGTATTTTGTGGTCTAAACCCCATAGGTATGATGAGTAATGTCATAATAATATACCTACTAGCCTGGCCTCGGCTTATATAATGTACCAGAGGCCTAGGATAACAAGAGTCCTAGTCGAATACGCTGCTGGAGAGGAGTCCTTGTCTTGATCACCAAGTCTAGTGGAATCTTCCTCGTGTATACATTGGATGTCCGAACTGGCCCATGATCATACGACCATGGGCATCCTCGGCCCAATCCAACCGATTGGGAGATGACATGGTGAGTACCCCCTGAACCGGTCTTCAAGTTGGGGACGCTCCTCGATTCTTCTGAACTGTTCTACATCTTCGGTAGTCGGTCTTGAAAACTGGTTTGACAAATCTTCCCATCTTCGATCTTGAGGATCGCTAAAGTAAATCCAAAGAGTTTACACATCGGGTATCCGAGGAGCCCCTTTAAGTTCTCGGCCTTTATCAATTCCTTGTTATTTTTATGCCACACCTCGGTTTTGGAAGTTGTTCCTGGGCGGCGGTGTCCTCTTGCGTCTGAGCTCCAACGCCGGACTGCATTCGAGGTATCTTTTGCAGCCGAGCACCAACACCGAACTGCATCCGAGCTTCAGCGTTGGACTGTATCCGAGCTCCAACGCCGGACTATGTCCAAGCTCCAACGCCGGACTAAAAGTCAAAGGAGTTTAGCCGAGCTTAATGCCGGAAATGCCCTCTATGGAGCTAGGCACTAGCGCCCGAGCTTTATGCCGGACTGCTTCCGAGGTGGTGCACCACCCCGACTGCGGGCCAATTTTTTGTCAATATTTTTGATTGGTGCAATTTATTCTTTGCCAAGATATATAGCCAGCAGCCGTTAAGGTGTGTATCGGTCTAAAACCCGAGATGCACCTGAAGGATGACATAAGACCGCTGATCCCAGTAGCCCCTGAGACTCAGGTTGATTCACAAAAATGGCCTGAGGATCAACTCCTAGCTCGGCAGAATACTTCGGGACACAAAAAGCGGTGTGCAAATTCCTCGAGACTCGGGTTGGGTGCGTCCGACCAACCTGAGGACCATAATCTCCTTGAAAGGTATATTGCACTTTATATTTTCTACATTGGATTGTCAAGGCAGTAGGCCCTGAGACACTGGTCGGGTGGCAACACTAGGTCAGGGGATCGATACGCCCCTTTCAATATTAGTGAATGATAAGCCCGAAGCCCAGTAGCCTTCGAGCCTTAATGTGGGCACATGTGGCCGAATTATGGATCGATATCGAGAGTAAAACCACAAATTATGTGTAATGATTCTACATATCCAAGTACTTTACATCATTAATGCTCGGATCCGCATTGTACAAAACTTTGTTGACCGACCATCGGCTTCAACCTCCTCGGCCAGAAGCTGGGGAGTGTTTTTCCTACTTTATAAAGCCGTTATAAGGGCAAAGATTTATGGAAAACAAGGCAATCCGGCCATACGGTTTTATAAACAAAGGTACACGGAGAGATATGTTATATTGCTTAATGTAAGAAACATCTTCCAAGGAAAATAGTCCCCGCTATTAGTTCCTTTCTTTGGATCTTCATGCTTATCATGATCATGAAACCTCACCTACGATCAATGTGGGAGGAAAATATTGAGGATTTAGTTCGGGGAAAGTTCCCGAACTCTATGGTATTAATGAACAAGATTTTTTACTTCTGTCGTTGCCGACCAATGTGATCCTTTAAGATCGCTAGCTTTCGGCTTCACCCAGTCTGAGGTACTAACTCGGATGACCCGGTAGTAACAATCACAGAGGTGCTCCCTTTACTGCCTAGCCAAACAATCGGGAATGTAGGGGTAAGCACAGGAGCCAGACAACCCAGCTTGGCAAAAATCTTAAGTCAAATTGATGGATATTTATGGCTTTATAACGATGATTACGGAAGGCATCCCTTGTATATTAAATACAAATGACGATGATGTGTTTATTTTGACTCCGCTGCGACCGTTTATCAGTTGAAAGTGGCCCATCATCGGCTTCTACCCCTTTGTAGATACTACGCAGGGTGTCTCCGCAATAACAAGACAACCCTTAGCCGATGTCTCGGTGCCCGAAGGCGGTTGTGTTAGCGGAAACGAGGCAATCAGATATGCGGGCTTTATAACTTTCACTTAGTCATAGGAGCTTTAAACCGAGGAAGCTAGCTATGAGCCCCCGGTTAGTGTTTGGCGACATCCGAAGTCAAGCCGTAAACACTTCGGCCAATGTAATGAACAACCCATTATTTAACACATTCATTAGATCGCTGACCAGTTTACACTTATTGTGACAGACAGTTTTCGGCTTTCTCCACTGAGGTTCTTAACCATGTGAGCTGGAAGCACAATCGCAGTGGTTCTCCCTTTGCACACCTAGCCGAACAAAGCGGAACGTAGGAGGCAAGCGCAGGAGCCGGGCAACCCAACTATTGACCGAAGACACAATTCAAAACCGATGCATATTTAGCAATATCCGAGAATGTTTTGCCGAATCTCTAAAGGTTTCCAGCGTTGCACTGCGAGACTTGTGATGAAAACACACAAATGGTTTAAAAGTGCCATAAGCTTGGAAAACAAAAAAAATGTCAGTAAAAACTTGATGTCCGAACAAGATCCAGTGTTTGGTGCCAATCCGAAAATTGGAAAAAAGAAAAAAGTGTGCTTCTGTCGTGCTTTAACATGACACACCCGATCTCAACACTTCAAGCGGGCCAGCCTACAGCTTCGAGCTCCTTATCCCAAAGGAGGAGTATTTATTCGAGGCTAGTTTAGCGAATCAAACTCGAGCGGCTTTTTAGAGAGAAGACAGGCTATCCGGCTATTGACCATACACTCGAGTCGAAAAAGGAGCGGTAGAAAAAGACTTGGCAACAACCAAGAAGAAAACACATTACTATAAAACAACTCATATAAATTTTAAGAGCCCCCAAGTGACTTGGGTAAAAGAATTTTTTGTATAATGATTGTATATACCGATGTACTTATATCATATCTATGTTCACCCGAACTTTAAACGAGTCTTAACCGACCATCGGCTTCTCCCTCTTCGGTCAAGGACCGAAAAGTGTCATGTACTCCACCTGTCGAAAGCATCGACGGTGTTTCCGATAACCAGGCAATCAGGCCATTAGGCTGTAACAGACAAAATGCGCTCAGGGAACTTATGTTGTATTACTGACGAAGTGTAAGAAGCATCTTCGAAGAAAGTAATACCTCCACCGATACCTTTCATCGGTTGCTCATTGTTACTATGAGACTTGTGCAATAGATTTTTTGTACTCATGAGTTCCATTGTGTGCCGACCATTATTGAAAACAATAAGAGCGCTAGCTTTTGGCTTCACCCAGTCTAAGGTACTAACTCAGATGACCCGGTAGTAACAATCGTAGATGTGCTCCCTTTACTGCCTAGCCAAACAATCGGGAATGTAGGGGTAAGCACAAGAGCCAGGCAACCCAGCTTGCGAAACACTTAAGTCAACATGGTGCGTATTGTGGCGTAATACACGAACAAGGAACGAAGCCGTACAAGTATAATCATATGCAAGAGGAAAGGCTTCATACAGGATGCCCCCAAGTAAACGGGGTATTTGAATTTTCTTGCAACAAACAAGGTTTTGACAAATAAATTTTTTTGCAAATGACTTTTTGTCAAAAAAGCATATTGCTTGGACGAACCGAAACAAATTTAAAACTGAAGGCATTTAAGCATGGAACCAACTTAGCTGGTTAATGTGCTCGGTGTCTATGCACGACCCGAGCTTACGGCGGGACAAGGTCTCGGACCCAAGCCGGTCCCTAGGTGGCGGAGTGAAGAGCTCGGCACTCCGAAGTGGCGACATAGCACGGCCAATGCATGTCGGCAGTGTGACGCCGAAGTCCTCATCGTGACTTAATGAAGTAATGACGAATCCCTCGGTACAGCCGAGGTGACGTGGTATGTTGGAACACCGAGGTGAAACGCTGCCCGACCCGGATCCTTTACCTGTGCACAAAAAATAGTGCAAGCCGGAGATAATAGGAATAATAATAAAAAATTGTTGCATAATTAACAATTTATGCAATGTGAGTAATAAAAGAAATATGGCCCGTGTGCCGAACACTCGATGAGGTAGATCTCTCTCAGCGATGCCAAAGTCCCCGAGGCAACCGAGCATGTCGGTATGGCGATTCGACCAACAAGTTGATCATGCGAGCCGATTGGGAGAACAACGTCGGCTTGCCAAAGTGACCGCGTGACGCAGTCGAAGTCGATCCCCTACACACATAAAATAGTGCGGTCCAAAAAGGATAATTGCTTTTCGCAAAAATAATTTATTGAGAGAGATGTGGCATGGCACTGAACTCATGTCAATGCAGGGTATCGGCGTGACGCGGTGAAGGCGTGGCCAAGCCTGAATTCGCCGGTCGGTCTGAGTTCCGGATGAGGCATTCGCCGAACTGTATATGGAAACTGGCCGAACCACCACTTGACCACTGTTAATGCGGCCAACATTTGATAGACCTGTGTACAGATGATGAAACAAACCAGAGTAATAATTTCTTGGGAAAAATAAATCCAAGCAAGAAATAAATACTAGGATTAATAGAACCTAGTTTATCTGTTGTAGCAATCTGAAGGAAGGTTACTCCCAAAATTGGGGCTCGATCCGCACACCCATTGCCTGATGGTCGACAAAGCGACGGCATGGCGATGCTGGCAAAGGTGGGCTCGCCGAGGCAAAGCCCCCGGTCCAACTAACGTGACGAAGCTGGTCGGCTGGTGTAACGCCCTCGATGCGGCTATATCTCCCACGTGTCGAAGCACGACCTAGAGGCATAACTGCATTGAAAGCAATGTCGCAAGTGAGGTAATCTTCACAACAACCCATGTAATACAATAAGGGAAAAAGGATACATAGTTGGCTTACACTCGCCACGTCACACAAATAGATAAATAACATTACATTCATCCAAAATACACTCAAGGTCCGACTACGGAACCAAAATGAAGATAAACCTCAAATGCAACATAGTCCCCAATCGCCCCAAATGGGCACCACTACTGATCATCTGAGGAAGACACGTAGTAACGACAAGAGTCTTCATCGAACTCCCACTTGAGCTTGGTCATATCATCTGGAACGGTATCATCGGTCCCTGCATCTGTAATCTGTGAGTCACGGGGACTCAGCAATCTCACACCCTCGCGATCAAGACTATTTAAGCTTATAGGAAGGGTAAAAGGTATGATGTGGAGCTGCAGCAAATGACTAGCATATATGGTGGCTAACATACGCAAATGAGAGCGAGAACAGAAGGCAAAAGGACGGTCGAGCAACTATGATCAAGAAGTGATCCTAGAACAACCTACGTCAAACATTACTCCAACACCGTGTTCACTTCTCGGACTCCGCCGAGAAGAGATCATCACGGTTACACATGCGGTTGATGCATTTGAATTAAGTTCAGTTTCAAGTTATCTACAACCGGACATTAACAAATTCCCATCTGCCCATAACCATGGGCACGACTTTCGAAAGTTCAAAATCCCTGCAAGGGAGTCCCAACTTAGCCCATCACAAGCTCTCACGGTCAACGAAGGATATTCCTTCTCCCAAGACAATCCGATCAGACTCAGCATCCCGGTTACAAGATATCCTCGATAATGGTAAAACAAGTCCAGCAACACCACCCGAATGTGCCGACAAATCCCGATAGGAGATGCACATATCTCGTTCTCAGGGCACACCGAATCATCCAAACTTGCGTTAGGCCAGCCCAGAGTTGCCCCTGGTATCCACCGGCGGCTGACAAGGTGGACCAACACTCAGAGGAGCACTGGCCCGGGGGTTTAAATAAAAGATGACCCTTGAGTCCGCGGAACCCAAGGGAAAAAGAGGCTAGGTGGCGAATGGTAAAACCAATGCTGGGCATTGCTGGAGGAGTTTTATTCAGGGCGATCTGTCAAGGGGTTCCCATTATAACCCAACCGTGTAAGGAACGCAAAATCCGGGAACATAACACCGATATGACGGAAACTAGCGCGGGAACAGTGCAACAAAACACTAGGCATAAGGCCGAGCTTTCCACCCTTTACCAAGTATATAGGTGCATTAAGATAAACAAGATAATATGGTGATTTCCCAACAATAAACATGTTCCAACAAAGAACAATCTCCAATCTTCACCTGCAACTAGCAACGCTATAAGAGGGGCTGAGCAAAGCGGTAACATAGCCAAACAACGGTTTGCTAGAACAAGGTGGGTTAGAGGTTTGACATGGCAATGTGGGAGGCATGATAAGAAAGTGGTAGGTATCGTAGCATAGGCATAGCAAAAGAGCGAGCATCTAGCATGCAAAGATAGAAGTGATTTCGAGGGTATGGTCATCTTGCCTGCAAAGTTCTCAGAGTTGCCTTGATCCTCAAAAGCGTACTCAACGGGCTCCTCGTTCACGTACTCGTATCCCGGCTCTACCCAAGAAAGAACAACAAGCAAAAAGGGAGACAATCAGCCATGTGCAATGCTCAAAATACATGATGCAAACATGGTATGATATGAGGGATGCGATATGTGATACAAAGGCATGATTTGGAAAGGAATGATTGAACCTGGCCTCAACCTGGAAATCCAAGAGTTCCACTGGAAAGGTGAGGTGATTTCGGTCTAAATCGATATAAAGATCACCGGAATCGGACGCACGGTTTGGAAATGGCAAGCAAAACAAATATGGCACCGGTCTGCGATTAACAGCAAGTAGCCTTCTAAATGCATCAAGACAAATAAGCTACTGCACACAAACATGGCAACAAAATACATGGCAGGGATCCACTCATGATGCTTGACAAAAGATGAACACTGAGCTACGGCTAATTCACTCATTAACAGGTTCAAACAAGCATGGCAAAAATGCAAAAGATAACAGGTTTCAGACTTAGTGAAATTGACAGCATGCCAGGAATTTATCATCAGGAAGCAATGTTTAGAGCACGATAAATACATGCTACAGGAACATATCATGGCAAATCAGGCATGGCATTAAGCTACTCAAAGCATAGAACAAAAGTCCCTTAGTGTCCATGAGCCAAAAGGAATCAGAAAATACAATTACAAGCATCTGAACATAGCAAAAACATAAACAGATTCAGACTTGGTGAAAAACTGGAGCATGGCAAAACAGATAACGAGTAGGCATTTTTACGAGCTCGATGCACTCACTACGAGGCATTGCATGATAATCTAAGCATACACCCAGCAAATAGACATGTCATAGAAGCTAGACATGGCAAGAACAAGAAAATAGCATGCACAGATCAACAACAAGCTCGGCAAAATTGCTAAACATGTTAACAATCTGCCAGGAACATTTTATAGCAAAAGTAGAGCTCGATTGACTCAAGCTAGGGTGCTCCATAATTGCAAACAAAGACTTGGATGGATAGAGCACCACAATATCTACAAAACATGCTTACTGATCATCCTCAAAAGAGGCACAGATCGCTAGGAAAGAACATGAACATATGGCATAAAAATAATAACAGGACAAGGACTTGGTGAAATTCTAAGTCCCTGAAATCAGCATCATTGAGTAAGCTACTTTGCATGCTTGTGCTAGTCACCACTTAGATCACAAAAATACATGGCATACACCTCTGTAAAGATGGCATGGCATTCTACAAAACACATGTAGAGCTCAGGATCATAGCATGCACTCATTAATCATGGCAAAAATGACAAAAGTGCATTTGCTGAAACAGATCTGAAATAATCCTCACATAGCCCTCTTCCAACAGCATTTTGGGCATCAAGATGAGCACAAATGAAAATGATGCAATGAGATGAAATGATGTACTCGTCGAGACGAACATTTTGATATGCTACACGCACGAATCGGAGCTACGATGAGGAAGTTATGGCATGTAAAAGAATGCAAAATGCTAGGGTTTAGGGACGAACAAGTCAACCCAACGAGTCCAGATCTGGATCTGGCACGGGTACTATAGCGTTGCGGCGCCCGAGGTTCGCCGTAGACGGGGATGACGCCGGAGCTGTTCACCGGAGAAGAGGGCCGGCGACGTTGGGGAAGAGGCCGGCAACGAGGACGGGGCGACGCCGGCGTCGGTGCAGTGGTCGCCGGAGCGGCGAGGTTGACGATGGCGCGCGGCGGCCGGACGCACTCCGGGCGGCGGCGCAACCTTGCGGGAGGCGGGGCGCCCAGGCGACGGGCGGCGGGGCGCGCGTGGGCCGGGAGGACATGGCAGTCTCCTATTGGTCGGCAGCGGCGGCGCAAATTGTCCGGCTAGGAACGGACATTGTCAGGCAGCTGGAGAGGGGATTGTTCTATGGTTTGGAAGAGGAGATCCGGGATTTTCGAGGAGGGACCTATTTATAGAGGTAGAGGGAGCTAGGAAGCTCCAAATGAGGTGCGGTTTGCGGCCATGCGATCGTGATCGAATGACCTAGGTGATGGAACAGGTTTAGGTGGGTTTTGGGCCACGTTGGAAGGGTGTTGGGCTGCAACAGACACGAGGCCTTTTCGGTCCCTCGGTTAACCGTTGGAGTATCAAACGAAGTCCAAATGGCACGAAACTTGACAGGCGGTCTACCGGTAGTAAACCAAGGCTGCATGACGAGTCTCGGTCCAATCTGAAAACGTTTAACACCCGCACACGAAAAGAGGTAGAAAGCGACACCGGAGGACATTGGAGCACCGGAATGCAAAACGGACAACGGGGAAAATGCTCGAATGCATGAGACGAACACATATGCAAATGCAATGCAAATGATGACATGATATGAGATGCATGACAAAGACAAAACATACGGAGACAAAAACCCGACAACGAGGAAATAAAATAACTTAGTGCCGGAAGCGGCAAGAGTTGGAGTACAATTAAGGTAGGTTACATCCAGGGTGTTACAGCACTCCACCACTACGAAAGGATCTCGTCCCGAGATCTAGGACTGGAAAAACTCCGGGTACTCAGAACGGAGGTGATCCTCGTGTTCCCAGGTGGCTTCACGGTCGGAATGATGTGACAACTTGACTTTCAGGAATTTGATAGACTTGTTGCGAGTCTTGCGCTCAGTTTCTTCAAGAATAGCGACTGGGTGTTCACGATAAGACAAGTCTTCTTGGAGATCAATGTCTTCAAAGTTGACGGTCCGGTCAGGAGTCTTGAAGCACTTGCGGAGTTGAGAGACATGAAACATGTCGTACACATTTGCAAAGTTGGAGGGAAGCTCAAGTTGATATGCAAGATCGCCTCTCTTGCTGACGATCTTGAAAGGACCCATGTATCTAGGGGCAACCTTCGCTTTGATATCGAAGCGACGAGTACCTTCCATTGGAGAGACGCGGAGGTAGACATGGTCTTCAATCTTGAAAGCCAAGTCACGATGCTTGCTATCATAGTAACTCTTCTGGCACGATTGCGCGGCTTTGAGATTATCATGAATGACTTTGCACATTTCTTCTGCCTCTGTGATCAAGTCATTTCCAAGAAGTTGGCGTTCACTAGTCTCTGACCAGTTAAGAGGAGTACGACACTTCCTGCCATAGAGAATTTCAAATGGGGCCTTGCCCGAACTCGCTTGGAAGTTGTTGTTGTAGGAGAACTCGGCATATGGAAGACAATCTTCCCACTTGATACCGAAGGAGATGACACAAGCCCTGAGCATATCTTCAAGAATTTGATTTACTCGCTCAACTTGGCCACTAGTTTAAGGATGAAAAGTTGTGCTGAAGCGAATGTTGGTGCCCATGGCATTCTGAAAAAAATCCCATAACATGGAGGTGAAGATGCTGCCACGATCTGAAGAAATCAACTACGGAATGTCGTGCAGAGAGAAAATCCGGGAGGTATATAGTTCTGCCAATTGAGCGGCTGTGATAGATTCTTTCATAGGAAGGAAATGAGCCACTTTAGTGAGCTTGTCGATGACAACAAAGATGGCATCATTGCCACGCTTGAACTTTGGAAATCCAGTCACGAAGTCCATCTAAATATGGTCAAACTTCCATTCTGGAATGGCAAGAGGTTGGAGGAGACCAGCTGGTCGTTGGTGTTCTGCCTTCACTCTTCTGCAGACATCACATTCATTCACGAACTAAGCAATCTCGTGCTTCATTCGAGTCCACCAATACGACTGCTTGAGGTCATGGTACATCTTTGTACTTCCAGGGTGGATAGAGAGGATTGAATTGTGAGCCTCATTCATTATGACTTTACGAAGGTCACCTTTAGGCACAACAATGCGATCCTCGAAGAATAGAGTATCCTTGTAATCAAGACGATAGCACTTGTACTTGGGTTGACTCTTGGCAATCCCAATCTTCACCTTCTTCACCATAGCATCAAGAAGTTGAGCCCCGCGAATCTGATCTTGCAAAGTAGGAGAGATTTGGAGGTTTGCCAGAAATCCTTGAGGAACAACTTGCAGATTGAGTTTGCGGAAAGCTTCACAAAGCTCGGGTTGGTAAGGCTTGAGAATCAAATGGTTGCAGTCCTGCTGAATGCGTCAACAATTACATTGGCCTTGCCTGGAGTATATTCGATACTCGGATTATACTCTTGAATCATCTCGACCCAACGAGTCTGCCTGAGGTTGAGATTAGGCTGAGTGAAGATGTACTTGAGACTCTTATGATCAGTGAAGATGTCCACTTTTCTTCCAAATAAGAGATGTCTCCAAGTTAAAAGAGCTTGCACAACTGCCGCCAACTCGAGGTCATGAGTGGGGTAGTTCTTTTCATTTGGCTTCAACTTGCGAGAGGTATAAGCCACAACTTTCTACTCTTGCATCAACACTGCAGCAAGACCTTGAAGGGAAGCATCACAGAAGACCTCAAACAGTTTGGATTCATCAAGAGGAGTCAGAACTGGAGCAGTTACTAACTTCTCTTTTAGGGTGTTGAAAGTGATCTCACATTCAGGCGACCAGACGTACTTCACATGCTTCTGGAGAAGGTTGGAAAGAGTCATCGCGATCTTAGAGAAGTTCTCGATGAACCTTCGACAATAGTTTGCGAGCCCAAGGAGGCTGCAGAGTTGCTTCACGTTCTGAGGTGGTTCCCAATTCACAATTGCAGACACCTTCTCAGGATTAACTGCTATGCCCTCGGCAGAGATGATATGTCCAAGGTAGAGAACCTCATCGAGCCAAAACTCGCACTTTGAAAACTTGGCATAGAACTGATGTTCTCTGAGCTTATCCAGCACCAAACGCAAGTGCTTGGCATGATCCTCCTTGTTCTTGGAAAAGACCAAAATGTCATCGAGGTAGACCAAGACGAAGTCATTTTTGTAGGCGTTGAAGATGAAATTCATCATGTGAGAGAATGTCGGAGGAGTGTTGACGAGGCCGAAAGACATGACAGTGTATTCATATGAACCATAGCTTGTTCTGAATGCTGTCTTGGGGATATCTTGTTCACGAATGCGAATCCGATGATAGCCCATACGGAGATCAAGCTTGGAGAATACTTGAGCA
Organism: Triticum urartu; assembly: GCF_003073215.2. Taxonomy (NCBI): domain Eukaryota; kingdom Viridiplantae; phylum Streptophyta; class Magnoliopsida; order Poales; family Poaceae; genus Triticum; species Triticum urartu. The sequence goes on along the minus strand of NC_053024.1, from coordinate 321,685,134 downwards.
CCTTTGAGTTGTTCAAACAGCTCGTTGATGTTGGGAGGTGGGTACTTGTTCCTTATTGTCTTCTTGTTCAATGGATGGTAGTCGACACAGAGTTGGTCCCTTCCATCCTTCTTCTTCACAAAAAGAACCCCACAACCCCACGGAGAAGAACTAGGTCGGATGAGACCCATTCGCTCTTCAATATCGAGTTGCTTATTCAGCTCCTTCAGCTCTTCAAGTCCAAGCATGTAAGGATGTTTGCAAACTGGTTCCGTGCCAGGCTCAAGATCGATGACAAATTCAACTAGCCGGTGCAGAGGCATTCCTGGAAGCTCTTCTGGAAAGACGTCTTGATATTCACAAATGACTGGAATCTGAGAGATGGCATCCAGCTCGCCCTTCTCATTGAGAGAAAACAGTTGGATGGTATCATCCCTTGCGGCAAAGAAAATTACATCCACAGACGAATGAGTCAATTGAATCTGCCTGGCAGCACAATCAAGATGAGCCTTGTGCTTAGAAAGCCAATCCATTCCAATAATAATATCGATATCCGAGTTACCAAGGACCACTAGAGAGGACAGAAACTTGTAGTTGCCCAACGTGATAGAGACATCGGGAGCAACCAAACTAGAAGTCAAAATCTTGCCTGCAGAAACAACTTGCATGACTTTGGGCATAACCTCAGTATCAACATTGTGCTTCGATGCAAATGGGAATGACAAGAAAGAATGCGATGCACCAGTGTCAAAAAGTACTTTTGCAGGAACATCGTTAACAGGAAGGTTACCCATGATGACATCTAACGAGTCCTTTGCCTGAGCTGCGTTCAACAAGTTGACTTTGGCGTACTTGGGGTTATGCTTGACCACTGCGGTACTGGCAGATCTCACAGGAGGAGGAGGAGGAAGACGCCTCTGATTGAAGCATTTGTTGGCATACTGACCCTTCTGCTGACACTTGTTGCACGTGACCTCCGAGAGAGGACGGTGATATGGAGCACTTGATCTTGGAGTTTGAGACGAAGTCTTGTTCTGAAAGCCAGGGTTGGGTGGGTGGGAAGATCCATTGCCACCTTTGCTCTTCCGCTAATAAGGCTGACGGAACGGAGGAGGAGGCAGCCAATACTTTTGTTGCTTAGCCACTTGAGTTGAGGAAGAAGGAGTCACATGTCTGACTTGCTTCTCGGAAGCATCGCACTTCAGTTGAGAAGTCTCTTGCTTCATTGCCATATTGTAGAACTCATCGTACTTCTTCGGCTCAAAAAGGACAAGAGCTAGTTGGAGATCTTCTCCGAGGCCACCCCTGAACTGATAAATCATGCTCTTCTCGTCAGGGACGTCCAGCTTGGCGAAACGAGCGAGCCTCTGGAACAGAATGTTATACTAGTAAACAAACAAGCAGCCTTGCTTCAGGTTGCAGAATTCCTCATGCTTGCTTTCAACAACACTCTGAGGAATGTGATGAGCTTTGAAGTCTTGACGGAATTCATCCCAGGTAATCACACGGCCTCCTCTGGAATCTTTGTATTGCTGCAACCATTCTGCAGCTTGGTCTTTGAGTTGGAAGGAGGCAAACTTGACAAAGTCCTCAGGCCTGATGTTGCTGCACTCGAAATTCTTGCAGATATCCATGAGCCAATCATCAGCGCCTGAGGCCTCGACACAGTTGCTGAAGGTCTTTGGTAGGTTAGCAAGGAACTGGTTGAGTGTAGCAAACTGATTCTGATTGTTGCCATGGCCATGATTCCCTTGGTTGCGCTCTTGCAGAATTTGCATGATTAGCTGCGTGTTTGCATTGGTAGCGGCCATCACAGCTTGCCATGCCTCCGGAGGTGGAGGTGGTGGTGGCGGATCAGGATTCGGAGTCATGCGCGTTGGAGGAGCCATCCTGGAGAGGGTGACATCCGTTAGCATCTTGACAGACATATATTCAAGCTGAATCAAACGGATAGAAATTGCAACTTATAGTCTTCACATCCAAACAAAATGGACGAATGCATTGCAATTGAAATGGTCACATTTCCATAAATTGAGAAGCCACTTAGATAGAGGTAGAAGAATAAAACAACAAGGTACGGGCAAGAGCAAATACTTGGTAAGGATTACCAATCACAAACCAAATATCCACGGAAGAAGAACTAGAGCTATAAGAATTCCCACCTATGAAACTCCTGAACCTTTCCGGTTATGCAATCAGGTGTTGGGGATATAGGGGAAGCATAATATCTCACCCAAAGCTAGCAAATCCTACATCCAGCTGTATCCATCCTTCAACACATAACCAATAAACCTTAGGAAATCATTTACCTCAACCTTCGAAAAACATCCGTTATACGAGTTATGGCGATACTCCCGAACTCCCGCCCCAGTACTCGGTGGCGTCGAGGTTATCTCACCAACAACTGCATAAAAGAGATTTTCGATGTCGGCGAAACTCAGGTATTCCAAAATTGCAACGATAAAATTGTGACGACAACACCTCGGAGCTCAACTCCCCGGGACACTGCCACAACCCCTAAATGTCAGGAGGCACCAAGAACAATGTTCTCGTCACAAAACCATCAGAACGATTCCAAGATACCCGCGTGATACTAAAATTTTTTTAGTGAAATTTTGAAGAGGAGAGTCAAAACTCTACGCCAGGATGCCTCACCAGAGCGACGAAGGGACTGAGGAGTAAAAAGAAGTCCTACTCTCCGATATATATAATTCTTAAATGACTCAAAACATTTTTCTAGACTCAACAATGCCAACGATTCGATCAAGCAAGGGGCTCCTAAGGTCGGGGAAGGCTCTGATTACCAACTTGTAACACCCTCGATGCGGCTATATCTCCCACGTGTTCAAGCATGACTTAGAGGCATAACCGCATTGAAAGCAATGTTGCAAGTGAGGTAATATTCACAACAACCCATGTAATACAATAAGGGAAAAATGATACATAGTTGTCTTACACTCGCCATGTCACACAAATATATAAATAACATTACATTCATCCAAAATACACTCAAGGTCCGACTACGGAACCAAAATGAAGATAAACCCCAAATACAACATAGTCCCCGATCGCCCCAACTGGCACCACTACTGATCATCTGAGAAAGACACGTAGTAACGACGAGAGTCTTCATCGAACTCCCACTTGAGCTCGGTCATATCATCTGGAACGGTATCATCGGTCCCTGCATCTGGTTTTGGAAGTAATCTGTGAGTCACAGGGACTCAACAATCTCACACCCTCGCGATCAAGACTATTTAAGCTTAATGGAAGGGTAAAAGGAATGATGTGGAGCTGCAGCTAACATACGCAAATGAGAGCGAGAAGAGAAAGCAAAAGCACGGTCGAGCAACTATGATCATGAAGTGATCCTAGAACAACCTACATCAAACATTACTCCAACACCGTGTTCACTTCCCGGACTCCGCCGAGAAGAGACCATCACGGTTACACATGCGGTTGATGCATTTTAATTAAGTTCTTCAGGTTATCTATAACCAGACATTAACAAATTCCCATTTGCCCATAACCGCGGGCACGACTTTCGAAAGTTCAAAATCCCAGCAGGGGAGTCCCAACTTAGCCCATCACAAGCTCTTACGGTCAACGAAGGATATTCCTTGTCCCAAGACAATCCGATCAGACTCGGCATCCCGGTTACAAGACATCATCGACAATGGTAAAACAAGTCCAGCAACACCACCCGAATGTGCCAACAAGTCCAGATAGGAGCTGCACATATCTCATTCTCAAGGCACACCGGATCGTCCAAACTTCCGGTAGGCCAGCCCAGAGTTGCCCCTGGTGGCCACCGGTGGCTGACAAGGTGGACCAACACTCAGAGGAGCACTGGCCCGGGGGTTTAAATAAAAGATGACCCTTGAGTCTACAGAACCCAAGGGAAAAAGAGGCTAGGTGGCAAATGGTAAAACCAATGTTGGGCATTGCTGGAGGAGTTTTATTCAAGGCGAACTGTCAAGGGGTTCCCATTATAACCCAACCGTGTAAGGAACGCAAAATCCGGGAACATAACACCGATATGACAGAAACTAGGGCAGCAAGAGTGGAACATAACACCAGGCATAAGGCCGAGCCTTCCACCCTTTACCAAGTATATAGGTGCATCAATATAAACGAGATAATATGGTGATATCCCAACAATAAACATGTTCCAACAAGGAACAATCTCCAATCTTCACCTGCAACTAGCAACGCTATAAGAGGGGCTGAGCAAAGCCAAAAAACGGTTTGCTAGAACAAGGTGGGTTAGAGGTTTGACATGGCAATGTGGGAGGCATGATAAACAAGTGGTAGGTATCATAGCATAGGCATAGCAGAAGAGCGAGCATCTAGCAAGCAAATATAGAAGTGATTTCGAGGGTATGGTCATCTTGCATGCAAAGTTCTCAGAATTGCCTTGATCCTCGAAAGCGTACTCAACGGGCTCCTCGTTCACGTACTCGTCTCCCGGCTCTACCCAAGCAAGAACAACAAGCAAAAAGGGAGACAATCAACCACGTGCAATGCTCAAACAACATGATGCAAACATGGTATGATATACGGGATGCGATATGTGATGCATAGGCATGATTTGGAAAGGACTGATTGAACCTGGCTTAAAATTGGAAATCCAAGAGTGCCACTGGAAAGGTGAGGTGATTTCAGTTGAAATCGATATAAAGATCACCGGAATCGGATGCACGGTTTGGAAATGGCAAGCAAAACAAATATGGCACCGGTCTGCGATTAACAGCATGTAGCCTTCTAAATGCATCAAGACAAATAAGCTACTTCATCCAAACATGGCAACAAAATACATCACAGGGATCCACTCGTGATGCTTGAAAAAAGATGAACACTGAGCTATGGCTAATTCACTCATTAATAGGTTCAAACAAGCATGGCAAAAATGCAAAAGATAACAGGTTTCAGACTTAGTGAAATTGACAGCATGTCAGGAATTTATCATCAGGAAGCAATGTTTAGAGCACGATAACTACATGCTACAGGAACATATCATGGAAAGCAAGGCATGAAATGAAGCTACTCAAAGCATATAACAAAAGTCCCTTAGTGACCATGAGCCAAAAGGAAACAGAAAATACAATTACAAGCATGTGAACATAGCAAAACCATAAAAAGATTCAGAGTTAGTGAAAAACTGGAGCATGGCAAAACATATAACGAGTAGGCATGTTTACGAGCTCGATGCACTCACTACGAGGCATTGCATGATAATCTAAGCATACACCCGGCAAATAGACATGGCATAGAAGCTAGACATGGTAAGAACGACAACATAGCATGCATGGATCAACAACAACAAGCTCGGCAAAATTGCTAAACATGTTAACAATCTGCCAGGAACATTTTATAGCAAAAGTAGAGCTCGATTGACTCAAGCTAGGGTGATGCATAATTGCAAACAAAGACATGGATGGATAGAGAACCACAATATCTACGAAACATCCTTACTGATCATCCTCAAAAGAGCCATGGATCGCTAGGAAACAACATGAACATATGGCATAAAAACAATAACAGGACAAGGACTTGGTGAAATTCTAAGTCCCTGAAATCAACATCGCTGAGTAAGCTACTTTGCATGCTTGTGCTAGTCACCACATAGATCACAAAAATACATGGCATACACCTCTGTAAGATGGCATGACATTCTACAAAACACATGTTGAGCTCAGGATCATAGTATGCACTCATTAATCATGGCAAAAATGACAAAAGTGCATTTGCTGAAACAGACCTGAAATAATCCTCACATAGCCCTCTTCCAACAGCATTTCGGGCATCAGGATGAGCTCAAATGAAAACGATGCAGTGAGATGAAATGATGTACTCGTCCAGACGAACATTTTGATATGCTACATGCACGAATCAGAGCTACGATTAGGAAGTTATGGCATGTCAAAGAATGCAAAATGCTAGGGTTTAGGGATGAAAAAGTCAACCCAATGAGTCCAGATCTAGATCTGGCACGGGTACTGTAGCGGTGCGGCGCCCGAGGTTCGCCGGAGATGGGGATGACGCCAGAGCTGTTCACTGGAGAAGAGGGCCGGTGAGGTTGGGGAAGAGGCCGGCGACGGAGCAGCGCTCGCCGGCGTCAGCGAAGCGGCGGCGAGGCTAGGTGCGGGCTCGGTGGTGGTGCGGTGAGGACGGGGCGGCGCCAGCGTCGGTGCAGTGGTCGCCGGAGCGGCGAGGTTGACGATGGCGTGCAGCGGCCGGACGCACTCCGGGCGGCGACGCAACCTTGCGGGAGGCGGGGCGCCCAGGCAACGGGCGGCGGGGCGCGCGCGGACCGGGAGGGCCACGCGCGGGCCTGGAGGGCTTCGGCGGGATGACGTGGTGGCGTCCTATTGGTCGGCGGCGGCTGGAGAGGGGATTTTTCTAGGGTCTGGAAGAGGACATCCGGGATTTTCGGGGAGGGACCTATTTATAGAGGTAGAGGGAGCTAGGAAGCTCCAAAAGAGGTGTGGTTTGCGGCCACGCGATCGTGATCGAATGACCTAGGTGATGGAACAGGTTTAGGTGGGTTTTGGGCCACTTTGGAAGGGTGTTGGGCTGCAACACACACAAGGCCTTTTCGGTCCCTCGGTTAACCATTGGAGTATCAAATGAAGTCCAAATGGCACGAAACTTGACAAGCGGTCTATCGGTAGTAAACCAAGGCCGCATGACAAGTCTCGGTCCAATCCGAAAAAGTTTAACACCCGCACAAGAAAAGAGGTAGAAAGGGACACCAGAGGACATAGGAACGCCGGAATGCAAAACGGACAACATGGAAAATGCTCGAATGCATGAGACGAACACGTATGCAAATGCAATGCACATGATGACATGATATGAGATGCATGACAAAGACAAAACACACGGAGACAAAAACCTGACAACGAGGAAATAAAATAAGTTAGTGCCGGAAACAGCAAGAGTTGGAGTACAAATAAGGTAGGTTACATCCGGGGTGTTACAGTTGGTGACGCCGAAGTCACCGGAGTATGTTGATGAAGAAATAACAAATTCCACGGTCTAGCCGAGATGACAGAGCTGGTCAGTAAGGAGACGTTGCAGCTGCCATGTCGGCCGAGGTGTTGAATCAGTTCGGCGTGATGGACATTGGCTTGAAAAAGCAACAGTGCGGCCATGCCGACGCTGGTCATAACTTGTGACGCGGTCAATGCCGGATTGATGAAGTGACCGAGCGGCGATGTCGGCGCGTCTGACCCGTGCAATCCGTGGGGCGATGGTGTTGGTGATGATTTATCCTTCGCGATGCCAAACACTTGTTCAGCTTGCCGAGTTGATGATCCGATAAGGTTAGGCTCGGCTTGATGAAGCGACGGTCTGTCTAGCGCATGTTGGCAGACGTAGAGCAATGTTACCGGACTTGTGTGACACCAGCGCGATGGTGAAGAGTGCATCAAAGAAGGCTTAAAATTTTATGGGTACGTGTTAAAGACAACGCATAATACCATAGAAGAAAATTACTTTAAAAAGGTTGTCTAATATCACGTTCATAAAGAAACATGAATTCTGGTCGGATCCGTATTCATGCAGAAAACACATCCGGAAAGTGATGCACTAATCGGAAGGTTCCCGGAGTTTGGACGGTCGAATCGACATGAAATTTTGAGGGGTGGTAGATATAGGAATTCCGCAGCCGGTCAACGGTTGGATCTTCCAAAGGACGTCCGAGCTAGGTGCTGGAGACAACGGACTGAACTCGTCCAGATTCCCGTCCAGATTTGATAGGGCTCCGATATATCGTAGATTGCCAGAGATTCCTCCATCGGAACTCGAAGAAATTATGCATGGTTGTTGTAGACTCAATTACGCACAATTCCACCAAAGAAATCATCGAAGCGATGCTCGAGGAGTTGGTGGCAGCGGATACAAGTTCGCTGTTCGAAAAAATAGCACGGTTGCCCGAGGGCAATGTTGACGTTGAGCCCCTGAGCTCCATGCATGATTCCTCCATGATCTTGATAGATATCAGAGTTGATGTTGATGAAGGCCCCCATACAAACATGATGATCGGAGATGGAGCGCGGTCCTCGGTCGAGCCAAGTTGACCAGTCGAGCCGGCGACGAAGATGCGGGCGTCGTAGTTGATCTGCGGGCGAGCAATTGATCCTTTGCCGATCACACAACGGAACTCTCAATGAAAGCACCATTGTCAGTGTTAAAACCGGCAGATCTCGGGTAGGGGGTCCCAAATTGTGCATCTAAGGATCGATGGTAATAGGAGACAGGGGACACAATGTTTACTCAGGTTCGGGCCCTCTTGATGGAGGTAATACCCTACTTCCTGCTTGATTGACTTTGATGAGTATAGGGGTTACAAAAGTTGATATACCTCGAGATCGTATGTTGTGGTCTAAACCCTACAGGTATGATCAGTAATGTCATAATAATCTACCGACTAGCCTGGCCTCGGCTTATATAATGTACTAGAGGCCTAGGATAACAAGAGTCCTAGTCGAATACGCCGGTGGAGAGGATTACTTGTCTTAATCACCAAGTCTTGTGGAATCTTCCTCGTGTATACAACGGCTGTTCGAACTGGCCCATGAGCATACGGCCATGGGGGTCCTCGGCCCAATCCAACCGATTGGGAGATGACGTGGTGAGTATCCCCTAGTCCAGGACATCGTTAGTGGCTGCCCTGCGGAAGGTGCATTTAGCGTAACAGGTACGGGTGCGTCGAAGATCTGCCTCTCTTACCGCTACCTCCACTGTTCGGCTCGCATGGCGGGCGCTGCTCCATCGACCAGACTGGCGCGCGCTTTCGGTGGAGCAGAGGGCCTCCGAGCTTTCACCGCCGCCCTGCGGGAGGTGCAGTGGCCGGCCAAGTTCAGGCCGGATTTGCCGCCCCAATACGACGGCGCGGCGGACCCGATAACTTTTCTGCGAGCGTACGAGGAGGCTGTTTGGTTAGCCGCGGCAACAACAAGGTCATGGCGAACTGGCTCCCCATGGCCATCGTGGGTGTGCCGCGCACCTGACTTCTCAGCTTGCCAGGATCTTCGGTGGCATCCTGGGAGGAGTAGCGTGGCCTGCTCATCGCGTGCTTCGTGGCTCCGGCGCCCCACGCCGTCGCGGCCCACCTAGGTGGTTCACAGGTGCCGCCCTCGAATCGCCACATCAAACAATACGTCCGCCAGGTGGGTGCCGCTCGCGTGCAGTGGGGGGCTCCACTAGGCTGGGCGTGCCTAAGGGCAACCTCACTTTGGACTCGCGGGACCACCCCGCGACCACCGCGGGCACCGGCGCGCTCCCGATGCTCTACATCCCCACCATCTGCAATGTGGCAGTCACCAAGACCCTCATTGACCGTGGAGCTAGCCTCAATGTGCTCTTTGTGGAAGCATTCGGCTTGCTTCATGTGCCCCACGGCCGGCTAAGCCCAACCAAGCTTTTCATCGGCGTCGTCGACGGATCCTCATGCTCCCTGGGGCAGATCCGCCTCCCCGTCACCTTTGGCTCCCGCGATAAGTACAGCACCATGCTTATCGACTTCGACATCGCCCGCATCAGCCTTCCGTACAACACCATTCTCGGCTACCCCGCCCTAGCCAAGTTCATGGTAGCAACTCACCCTCCCTACAATCTCATGAAGATTACGGGAAGCAGCGGCGTCCTCACGGTGGCAGGGACACCAAGGAAGCATTATCGGCCCTCAAGCTCACCTACGGGGCCGCGACAGCCGCTTGGCCAAGTGAGGAAGGAGCCCCGGAGGCCCCGGGGGCTGCGCCAACGAAGAAGCAATTGTTCTCCCAAGATCGTGCCGAGACGAAGCAGGTGCTAGTTGATGAAAACGGGGAAGCAGGCGCCACCTTTACCATAGGCCCCGGCCTCCTTCCAGACCAAGAAGAGGCGTTGGTCAGCTTCTTGCGCATGAACAAGGATGTGTTTGCATGGGAGCCCAAGGATCTAGTTGGGATCCAAGGGGAGTAATCGAGCATCACCAAAGGGTGTGCCCAAACATGCACCCGGTGAAACAAAAGGCGCGGTGACAGTCCACGGAGAAGTAGTCGTTCATCGTCCAAGATACCCGAAAACTCCAAGAGGCTGGTGTCATTGAGAGGTGCGGTACCCGGAATGGCTGGCGAACCCGGTTATTGTCCCCAAGAAGGGCGGGAAGGAACGCGTGTGCGTCGATTTTACCAACCTCAACAAGGCTTGCCCTAAAGACTCCTTTCTGTTTCCATGCAAAAACCAGATCGTTGACTCCACAGCCGAGTGTGACTTGCTATGTTTTCTGGACGACTTCTCGTGCTATCACCAAATCAAGATGGCATTGCAGGATGTTGAGAAGACGACTTTCCTGACCCCCCGTGGGTTGTATTTCTACACCTACATGCCATTTGGGCTACGTAACGCCGGAGCAACCTTCTAGTGGCTGATGCACATCGCCCTGGGCCAGCAGCTCAGGAGGAACACACAGGCCTACGTCGACGACATAGTGCTGAAGTCACGAGAGGCAAGGACCCTTATCGAAGACCTGGAGGCAACATTTGCCAGCCTGCACATGGTAGATCTGCGACTCAACCCAGAGAAATGTGTGTTTGGCGTCCCCTCTGGTAAGGTGCTGGGCTTTCTGGTGTCGCACAGGGGGATCAAGGCCAATACGGAGAAGGTCAAGACAATAGAAAGGATGAGCCCGCCACAAACCCTCAAGTAGATGCAGAAGCTGGCGGTCTATGTGACCTCGCTGGGGCGCTTCATCACCAAGATGGGAGAACGCGCCCTCCCATTCTTCAAGCTGATGAAAAAAAGGACCATTCGAGTGGACTCCGGAGGATGACGCGACATTCGAAGACCTCAAGAGGTACCTCACCAGCCTGCCGGTGATGGTAGCACCATGCCCCCTTAAACCCTTGGTACTCTACTTGGCCGCCACACCTCACTCTGCCAGCGCAGCGCTAGTGGCGGTCCGAGAAGAGCGCATGGCCAAGGGCTCGCGAAGCAGCCCCCCGTGCCCAGTCAAGAGGCCACGGCTTCGGGACGGTGCTCCTGAGGCCTTGGCTGCCCCAGCAGATGCCCAAGTTCCTCAGGACAGTGCTCCTAAGGCCTCTGCTGCCCCAATACATGACCAGGTTCCTCGAGACGGTGCTCCTGAGGCCTCACCTGCCTCAACGAATGACGAAGCTCCTGAGACCATCCGGTCCCATGAGCTACAAGACCCCGCCGACACTTCCGCCCTCGTCGAGCACATTGTGTACTTAGTCAACACGGTGCTGCGCAATGCGCGGGCGCGCTACCCCATGCCGCAGAAGCTCCTTCTCGCGCTTCTCGTCGCCTCCCGAAAGCTGCGCGACTACTTCCAAGGTCAACCCATAAAAGTTGTCTCGGCTTACCCGCTGGAGAGAGTACTCCGGAGCCCCAATGCAGCGGGGAGAGTTGCCGAATGGAACATCGAACTCCACACGTTCAAGTTGGAGTTCAGCACCACCAGATTCATCAAGGATGCGGCACTCGCTGACTTCGTTGCAGAACGGACTGACGTTCGTAGCCTAGAAGTGGGCGAGGATCGTCCCCTCTCGCCGGGAAGAGAGGCACCGGACGGATGGGCCATGTACTTCGACGGCGCATTCACACGTCAGGGCACGGTGTTAGAGCCGTGCTCATCTCGCCTACCCAGGACAAGCTATACTACGCCATGCAGCTCTGCTTCCAGCAGGGCGAGAAGGTCTCCAACAAGATCGCGGAGTACGAAGGCCCGATCGGCGGTCTCAAGGCTATGACACCCTTGGGAGTGAGGTGCCTCATGATACATCTCCAACGTATCTATAATTTTTGATTGTTCCATGCTATTATATTATCAATCTTGGATGTTTCATAATTATTTTATAGTCATTTTATATCATTTTTTGGAACTAACCTATTGACATAGTGCCAAGTGCGAGTTGCTGTTTTCCGCATGTTTTTTACATCGCAGGAAATAAATACCTAATGGTGTCCGAATGCAATGAAACTTTATGGACATTTTTTATCGACCAAAAGACACCAAATGGGCCAAGGCAGCGCCTGTGGGGTGCTTCGAGGGGAGCACAACCCAGGCGCGCCCTGGTGGGTTGTGCCCACCTCGGGTGCTCCCCGGACCACGTATTTGCTCTATAAATACCCCAATATTCCAGAAACCCTAGGGGAGTCAACGAAAATCAATTCCAGCCACCGCAAAGTCCAAAACCACCGGATCCAAACTAGACACTATCACGGAAGGGTTCACCACTTCCATTGGTGCCTCTTCGATGATGCGTGAGTAGTTCTTTATTGACCCTCGGGCCCGTAGTTAGTAGCTAGATGGCTTGCTCTCTCTCGTTTGATTCTCAATACAATGTTCTCTTGGAGATCCATATAATGTAACTCTTTTTTGCGGTGTGTTTGTTGGGATCAGATGAACTTTGAGTTTATGATCAGATCTATCTTTTTATATCGATGAAAGTTATTTGAGTTTCTTTGATCTCTTATATGCATGATTGCTTATAGCCTCATATTTCTTCTCCGATATTTGGGTTTTGTTTGGCCAACTTGTTCTATTTATCTTGCAATGGGAAGAGGTCCTTTGTAGTGGGTTCGATCTTATGATGCTTGATCCTAGTGACAGAAGGGGAACCGACACATATGTATCATTGCTACTAAGGACAAAACGTTGAGGTCTATCTCTACATAGATAGATCTTGTCTTCATCATGTCATCGTTCTTATTGCATTACTCTGTTTCCCCATGAACTTAATACACTAGATGCATGCTTGGTAGCGGTCGATGTGTGGAGTAATAGTAGTAGATGGAGGCAGAAGTCGGTCTACTAATCTTGGACGTGATGCCTATGTAATGATCATTGCCTAGATATCATCATGATTAGTTGAAGTTCTATCAATTTCTCAACAGTAATTTGTTTACCCACCGTTTGCTATTTTTCTAGAGAGAAGCCACTAGTTAAACCTAAGAACCCTGGGTCTCTTGCACATATTATTTGCCTTTGCGATCTACTTTTCCTTTGCTTTTACTTTCGGATCTATTAAACCAAAAATACAAAAAAACCTTGCTGCAATTTATTCTTATTTACTTCATTTGGCTTTCGATCTATCAATCTACTACAATTTATCTCACGTCTGTTTTCCTATCTTGGGGCGCCGCTACCCGAAAGGGATTAACAACCCCTTTTACATGTCGGGTTGCGAGTATTTGTTATTTGTGTGCAGGGGCTGTTTATGTTGTGTTGCTTGGTTCTCCTACTGGTTCGATAACCTTGGTCTCATAACTGAGGGAAATACCTACTGCCGCTTTGCCGCATCATCCCTTCCTCTTTGGGAAAATACCGACATAGCTTCAATTATTGTTTATGCCAAGCAAAGCCTTTAGGATCTTCTTGGGTTATAGTTGTTTGATCTTGCTGAAAAAACAGAAACTTTTGTGCTCGCGAAAATAATTTTCCTTTTTAACCAGAGAGCAATAAAATACCAATTACTTTTGCAGTAGATTAATATAAAAATTTCCCAGGACATCCTAATTCTTCAGAGTTCTTGGAGTTACAGAAGTATTCGAATTATCCAGATTGCTACAGATTGTTCTGTTTTTGATAGATTCTATTTTCTTTTTGTGGTGTGCTTGTTTTGATGGCTCTATGGTTTTTGTTGATGATTTTTTGCCATAGAAAAGTTGGAATACAGTAGATATAATGCAATAACAAAATATGAATTGGTTTACTAGAACACTTATAGTGGTGATTTTTTCCTATATTAACGGATCTCATGAAGGCTTTTGTTGAGTTTTGTGTGATTGAAGTTTTCAAGTTTTGGGTTATCTTACAATGGATGAAGGAATAAGGAGTAAGAAGAGCCTAAGCTTGTGGATGCCTTGGCATCCCAAGCTATTATCCAAAAGAGAGCAAGCAACTAAGCTTGGGGATTCCCCGAGTGGCATCCCCTCTTTCTTCTAACGACCATCGGTATTTTACTCGAAGCTATATTTGTATTCGTTACATACTATGTGTTTTGCTTGGAACATCTTGTATGATATGAGTCTTTTCTTGTTTTATTTTGTGTTTTAGGTCTTGATTCCTTGCTGGACACACCTATTTGAGATAGCCAAAATTATGTCATGACTTGTTAGAATTGCTCTCTATGCTTCACTTAAATTTTTATGAGCTATGGACTTGCTCTAGTGCTTCACTTATATTTTTTTGAGCACGGTGTGTTTTAGTATTTTTGAAGAAATGATCTCTTGCTTCACTTAGATTTATTTGAGAGTTATTAAATTTTCAAGAAATTATCTCTTGCTTGACCTAAATTAATTTGAGAGAGAGAAATATTATGCTCATGTTGTTCACTTATATTTGTTTGAGCTTATCAAAACCAACACATGAAAATTAGTCCCAAAGTGATAGATATCCAAGAAGGATATAATAAAAACTTTCATGAAGATCGTTGGACAAAATAAACTTGATTCTTAGTAATAGTTTTGAGATATGATGATGTGATATGTGAGTCATGTTGATGAGTAATTATGCTTCAGTAAGAATATTGGTGTTAAGGTTTGTGATTCCCTATGCAAGCACGAAAGTCAATAATTATGCAATGAAATTATATCCTACTTGTGGTGCATTTTTTGGTGTTAATTATGCTTAATGCCCGCTTATGAGATTATTCGTTTCTTGGTTGGTTGCTTCTCAATCTTCTGCTAGCCTAAATTTTGCACTAAGTATGATCACTACTTGTGCATCTAAAATCCTTTAAACCAGTTTTGCAACATGAGTCCACTATCTATACCTACTAATAAAGCAAGGTGTGTTTCGCCAACTTTTTCATCCATTCACCCATATTATTATTTATTTTCGAAGATTTTTTATTATCCGAGGTGGTACTAATTTTTTGTTTATGATTCTCCACACACAGGTGCTTTTATTGGGATAGGCCAAATTGTTCCGGCCCAGTAAGGAGGCCCAGTGAAAAAAATTAGTGTATACTATGCGACTCGAACTCTCAACCTCCTGTACAACAACAATTGCCACAACCGACTCATATAGATCACGCTGTGTGACATTACAACCGACTCATATAGCTCATATAGTCCCACATTGCATCCTTAAATCCAATCTTTCTAATTTATATACGCCCTGGATTTTTCTAGCCATTAAGAAGGCGTCTCGGGAATTAATAAGGAAATAAATCGTACCATAATAAGGAAGGAAAGACAAAGAATGAAGAAGGAATTAGGGATTTCAGGTGTGATAGGAAAATACAGAAGGAGATTGGAGGAAAGAATAAAGGAAAGAGGAAGAAAATAGAAGGAAACAAAAAGAAAATAGAAAGGAGAAATAAATACGGAAAGTGGGATGCATGCGTAGGAAATAGATAGGAGGAAAGAATAAATGAGAGAGGAAGAAAAAAGAAGGAAATAATAAAGAGGAAAGAGGGAAAAAATAGGAGGAGAGAGAAAGGAAGTAGAAGGAAACATAAAGAAGGAAAGTGGGATGCATGCGCTGGAGCACTTGCCAATTAAACAAACATCATACCAAGCGCTGGATCTCTCGAGCAGATGCGAAGCTGATTAGAAGATCAATAAGAAGCCCACACATAGTGTCAGACAAGTAAAGTTTTTAAAGGAACAAATCTTGTAGTCACCTTTGTCTTTATGCCAAATGGTAAAAAGATTGAAGTATAGTTTTCTTGAAAAAAGATAATATTTTCCGTCCTTTCGTGTGCTCACAATTTCAACTATATCAAATGTTTACAAATGGTCATTTACCCCCAATTGTTAAAAACTGAAGCATTTAGTATCTCGGACTAATTAATTAGAGCGTTTTTTTTGTAAAAAATGAACTAATTTTGTATGACACTTGAGACAGTTGAAATTTTTGACCATTTGATTCCATCTTCTATCGTGGGATCATCATCCCACCCACCTATAACATACGCACCTCATAGGTTAGTCATGATTATTAAAATATTAATGTTCATCTTTCCTAATCGTATAATTGTTTTCTTTGGTGGTTTAATTGAGGACCATTGGTAATTATGCCTAAAAAATAGCATAGTTTTCCTAGATAGTCCGAGCCTTATTCAATTACTGAACTGATGACTTTTTTCTTTGTTTCTAAATTCGTTTAACTGCTTTTTTGTAACTGAATTGCTAGGCGTTTTGTTACATGCACATGACATGGGTGAACTATTTCTATATATCTGAATTGTTGATGTGGGGAACTAAGATGCGATATTGTGATACTAATATTCGACGTGTTAGAATTGATTGACTCAAGAGCAAAATATTAAATGTAACACCCCAAAAAATATATTATTAAATCATAAAATAAAAGTCTTCATTTTTGGTCATGTGCTATGTTTTCCTAACAACTGAACAAATATTTTCTCTTTTTTTGCTCATCCCACTATAGCCCGCGCATCACCAAAATACAAGGAGTCTGACTCAGAGTCCCAACTATATGTGACACAAACTCCGCACTTTTCTCTATTATATTAGCCAGAGATGAAGGTTCTTTATACAACGCTCCTAATATCATGGGACACGAACTGTGCTCCACTACCCAGTCCATCATCTTGGCCGACACTGGTTCATGGAAATTGGTGTCGCCTCCATAGTAAAGCAAGGACGTTGTACTAAAATGCACTTTACCATTTTTTGATATAATATGATATTTGTTAGGCATCACTAAGCAGTGCCAGAAAGGCGTGCGGAGATACACACAACTAGGTAGATATTTCTGTGGTTCAAATTGCATGAACCTGTAACACTTATGAAATACTACCACGATTATGTTTTTTGTGCAACACATCTTTTCATGTTGTTTCTCTCGTGGTAGCGTGGAGGATTTCAAGGAGTTTGTTGATGTCGTCATGTCTCGTGATGGGTCATTGGGTTAGTGACGTGGTGTTTTTTCTCTCCCACTGCAACGCACAGGCATTTGTGCTAGTATCTACCTATATGCGGTATTCTTTTTGCTATTCTAAGAAAATTTGTATGTGCCATCTCTAATTTTCAAAAATAATTTTCTCTTTTGTGTGCTCGTACAACTAACAAGGCGGTGAGGGGTCGCTAACATTTTCCATGCTAGATGTGTTATTCTCATGATGAGTGTTTATTCACTTGTCATTCCACGAGAGTAAGGCAAAGGTGTTAGGGATGCCCAGTCCCGAAATGAAAAATGAATTTACTTTGTGTTGTCAAATAATAAATTCCTTGGAAAGTGTTGGTATGGAAGGCACCCGTGGATACGGTTAGCCATGGAAAGTGAAAGTATGGTGGAAAAGGAATAAACTTTAATTTCTGTTTGGGAACAGCCTATGATATATCTAGAATGGAAAGTGTTGGGAACTCTAAGTCGTTTTCCTTGGTGGGAAAAGTATGCCTCTCAAAATGTTTTTATCTCTATGTTTTTCTCTTTGAGCTCTGGAACCTCTACAAATCCCTACTTCCCTCTGCGAAGGGCCTTTCTTTTACTTTATGCAATTTTTATTTTGAATTTGAGTCTCCATCTTCTCTTATAAAAGCACCAACTAGGAGGCACTATGATCGTACTTGGGCATTGGGTGTAGTTAATATGCGAGTGTGTTTCATTAATGGATCAATGATTGAGCATAATGGGGTAGGGATAGCTTATTTTAGCGTTGATATTTTGGAAAACATGGTTGCTTGTTGGTATGCTTGAGTATTTAAGTTATCATGTCAAAACTAGACTATTGCTTTGAACAATATAAAACTCCTAATATCCATGCTATAAAGAAAAGAATATGATATGACATGTTAGGCAACATTCCACATCAAAAATTCTGTTTTTATCACTTACCTACTAGAGGACGAGCAGGAGTTAAGCTTGCGGATGTTGATACGTCTCCAACGTATCTATAATTTTTGATTGTTCCATGCTGTTATATTATCAATCTTGGATGTTTTATAATAATTTTATATCAATTTTTGGTACTAACCTATTGACAGTGCCAAGTGCAGTTGTTGTTTTCTGCATGTTTTTTACATCGTAGGAAATCAATACCACACGGATTTTTATGGACCAAAAGACACCCAATGGGCCAAGGCAGTGCCTGGGGGTGCTCCAAGGGGAGCACAACCCACAAGGGCGTGCCAGGAGGCCCAGGCGCACCCTGCTGGGTTGTGCCCACCTCGGGTGCCCCCTGCACTGCCTCTTTGCTCTATAAATACCCCAATATTACAGAAACCCTAGGGGAGTCAACGAAAATCAATTCAGCCACCGCAAAGTCCAGAACCACCAGATCCAATGTAGACACCATCACGGAGGGGTTCACCAGTTCCATTGGTGCCTCTCTGATGATGCGTGAGTAGTTCTTTGTAGAACTTCGGGTCCGTAGTTAGTAGCTAGATGGCTTCCTCTCTCTCGTTTGATTCTCAATACTATTGTCTCTTGGAGATCCATATGATGTAACTCTTTTTTGTGTCATGTTTGTTGGGATCGGATGAACTTTGAGTTTATGATCAGATCTATCTTTTTATATCCATGAAAGTTATTTGAGTTTCTTTGATCTCTTATATGCATGATTGCTTATAGCCTCCTATTTCTTCTTCGATATTAGGGTTTTGTTTGGCCAACTTGATCTATTTATCTTGCAATGGGAAGAGGTGCTTTGTTGTGGGTTCGATCTTACGGTGCTTGATCCCAGTGATAGAAGGGGAACCGACACGTATGTATCGTTGATACTAAGGATAAAACGATGGGGTCTATCTCTATATAGATAGATCTTGTCTACATGATGTCATCGTTCTTATTGCATTACTCCATTTCCCCATGAACTTAATACACTAGATGCATGCTGGATAGCGATCGATGTGTGGAGTAATAGTAGTAGATGTAGGCAAGAGTCGGTCTACTAATCTTGGACATGATTCCTATGTAATGATCATTGCCTGGATATCGTCATGATTATTTGAAGTTCTATCAATTTCCCAACAGTAATTTGTTTACACACCGTTTGCTATTTTTCGAGAGAAAAGCCACTAGTGAAACCTACGGCCCCTAGGTTTCTTTCTCATATTATTTGCCTTTGCGATCTACTTCTTTGCTTTTATTTTCAGATCTATTAAACCAAAAATACAAAAATACCTTGCTGGAATTTATTCTTATTTATTTTATTTGGCATTCGATCTATCAATCTACTACAATTTATCTCACGTCCGTTTCCCTATCTTGGGGCGCCGCTACCCAAAGGGGATTGACAACCCCTTTTACACTTCGAGTTGCAAGTATTTTTTATTTGTGTGCAGGAGCTGTTTACATTGTGTTGCTTGGTTCTCCTACTGGTTCGATAACCTTTGTCTCAAAACGGAGGGAAATACCTACCGCCACTTTGCTGCATCATCCCTTCCTCTTTGGGGAAATACCAACATAGCTTCAAGCCTGCATCACCTCACCATCAAGGGCGACTCCCAGCTCCTCGTCAACTTCTCCAACAAAGCATACAAGCCAAACAACGAGAACATGGAGGCATACCTCGAGGAGGTGCGCAAAATTGAGAAACAATTCTCGGGCCTGGAGTTGCAGCACGTGCCACGCAACACGAACAAGGAGGCAGATGACATCGCCATAAGGGCATCCCGGCGCCTGCCTCAGGAGCCTGGCGTCTTTCAGGAGTTGCTGTTCAAGCCATCGGCAGCCCCACCCATCGAGGGACCAGCATCGCCTCAGGAGGAGTGCCCCCAGCATCCCTCTGGGCACCCCTGCTTGTGGTCCAACCTCGGGAGCCCATCTGTTCCTCATGCTAGAGCCTCAGGAGGGGTGCTGGACAGAGGAGTTCAAGGTGTACCTGCTCCAAGGCACCCTGTCGAAGAAGGAGGAAGACGCAGAGCGTGTGGCCCACCAGGACACTGCGTACTACATCCAGGATGGTGAGCTCTGCCGGAAACAGATAAACGATGTTTCTCTGCAATGCATCTCCAGGGAGCAGGGATGCGAGCTGTTGGCGGACATACATGGCGGGGACCGCGGGCATCATTCTTCATCACGCACCCTTGTGGGCAAGGCATTCTGCAGTGGATTCTACTGGCCCACGGTGTTCAACAATGCCACCGAGCTGGTAAGATCCTGTGAAGCATGCCAATTCCACGCCAAGTAGATCCACCAGCCCGCTCAGGGTCTTCAGACCATGCCGCTCTCGTGGCCATTCGCGGTCAGGGGGCTGGACATCTTGGGCCCGTTCCCACGAGCGCCCGGGGCAACCGCTACCTCTATGTCGCCATCGACAAGTTCACCAAGTGGGCGGAGGTGGAGGCCATCCGCACCATCCCGGCTGGCTCGGCCGTCAAGTTCATCAAGGGGCGTCGTGAGCCTTTTTGGGGTCCCTAACCACATCATCACTGACAACGGCTCGCAGTTCACTAGCAATCTTTTCAAAACATATTGTGCTAACCTTGGAACGCAGATATGCTACGCCTCGGTGGCTCACCCTAGGAGCAATGGCCAAGCTGAGCGCACCAATGCGAAGTTCCTAGGTGCCCCAAGGCAAGAACATTCAAGAAGAAGCTCAAGGATTGCGGCAGGGGCTGGCTCAACGAGCTCCAGTCTATGTTGTGGTCCATCCGCACCACCGCGACCAAGCCAACAGGCGAGACTCCATTCTTCCTCGTCTACGGAGCAGAAGCGGATCTCCCTCACGAGGTCAGGCATTGCTTTGCGCGGGTTTTGGCATTGGACAAGGCACGCCAAGATGCCTCACGGGGGTTGGACTCGTGCTGGTGGAGGAACGCCACCGCCAAGCCTTGCACCGAGTGGCAAGGTACCAGCAGTAGCGGTGGTGGTATCACCGTCGCAGCGTCCGCTCTAGGATGCTCGAGGTGGGCGATCTTGTCCTGAGGCGGGTACTCTCTAGGGAAGGGCTGCACAAGCTCTTGCCCATGTGGGAGGGCCCATTCAGGATCGCTCGTTTCTCCATGCCATGCGCCGCGTGCCTGGAGACGCAGGATGGGATCCCCATCCAGAACGCCTGGAACATCCAACACCTCCGGAGGTTCTACCCATGAAGCAAGGCCCAGTGCCTATGAAGGTCTCCGCTCGTGACACACTCACGTAATCGTGAGTGGGGCTGTACACGCCCCGGAGTCTCCTGAGTGCCGCCCGCTGGGCTCACGGGGGCTCCCTCCCACGTCCTAGTGGCTGCACTTAGCTCCGTTCTGGTGAGAAGACTAGTCTAGTTGTCGGACGTGGTTGTTCTTTTGCTTGCTTTCTTTAGCTGGTTTGCAACTTATTGAATGAAATTTGGAGTTCTCGCGTTTCTCGTTTGCGAGAGTTGGTGTTTCTTTTTCTCTCCTCTTGATTCGCTAGCCTCTCTAGTCTTGCCCAAGGAAGAGCGGTTGTTGCCCGTCGCTCCTCCTCAAGCGTCCCGGGCACGAGGGCTAGGCAGTTCTGTACCCTTGGGCCACTTGTGTCATAAACACACCTTGCTGAAGCCTCGTTTCCCCAGGGCTTCATCTTCCTTAATCCTCGCGAGACTCTCTTGAACGAGCTCATGGGCATGCGCACCCTCTCTAGTCCATGCCTCTGGGCAGTGCAACACGGTGTACTGGCCACAACCAACCCATGCCTGGGGGCTCGTGCGAGGAAGAATGACACGCCCCGTCAAGATTTCTAATAACTCGATAGCTCCACAATGTCTCCCAAGGCCCGACAGCTCCTAAGTCGTCAGGAAGGGAGCTCCGCCAGATGCTGTTGGAAAGGCGTGCCCTCGCAAGATGGGAAACTACCGCAAGCACACCGAGCTAAGTTACCCTAACCGCACCTACTCGGAACATGGATACCACGACACAATATCAAAGTAACAAGCATAGCATGATGGCATAAGTGCCATGGTTCATTACACATCCCAGCGGGGCCCTCTACTTTTTTCAAAATGTAGGAGAAAGGAAAGGTTAAACAAAAGCGAGCCGCACAACCACAGCAGCTCCCGAGGCCAGGCTCCAGCAATGCATGAGCTCAGTGCGATCCCTCCTCCCGCTTCACCATAGCACGGTTGTGAGACGGCTCGTCGCCTTCCCCGATTCGAGCCCAGTGACGGGGTGGTTGGTCATAGCCGTCGCTGCTGGTGCTCTCGCTGGAGGAGGAGCCGCCACCGCTGGGGGTGGCGCGGCTGTCGCCTACAGCCGGCTCACCCTCCTCGTCGCCGCGGTTGTTGTCAAGGCCAAGCTCATCGTCGTCGCTGCCGTCTTCTGGGCAACACCCCGTACGACGGCCGTTCTCCCTAAAAACCCTCACGTAGAGGGTCGCAAGGACATCGTGCTTGAGGTGGAGGGTGCACCTCCCACTCAGGCCCCGCGCGCGAGAAAACGCCTGCTAGCCGCGGGTCAAGGACACGTTGTCGACGGCGGTGACCTCGACCCCAGCCCACGGGGCCCTGCTGTAGCATTCGTCAGCCTGCAGCCAAAGGCCGTCAAGCCCCGCGGCCGGCAGCGCTCCGCAAAAAATCACAGGAGTGGGAGCCAGGTGCTCGCAGGCCTCTCCGACCACACGACGAACTCCGGGTACTTGTCCGCTGAATGGAAGCGTGGCCGGGGAGGTCGGGCAACCATGGAGTGCCTTCCCTTGTCATAGGAACTACCTCGACCTCGGTGCCTCCTGCCGCAAGAAGAAGCGCTGCCACGGCCACCGGAGGCGGTGCCCGCTCTTGGAGGAGTGCGCCTATGCCCCTGAGGGGCCACCGCCGCGGTCGCAACATACTTCTAGGGACGTCCGCCCCTCTTGGGCGGGCCGAATCTGGCCCCTCCTTGGGGGCCTTCCCCTTCTCCTCGGCAGAGAACTTCCTCGTCAGCTCTATGGATGATGCGACAAGACGATGAGGCAAAGAAGAAGAAGAAGGAGCGGGCTGTGAGAAGATGGAGATGAGAAAAGGGGGCTCCGCCCCTTCCCTCATTTATGGACGGAGGGAGGACAATCGCCGGCCTCCACGATCCCACACAATGATGATCTTTCTCTGCATGCAACAGGTTCTTGTCAAGTCGAAAGGTTGCCAAGGCCGCGTGGGGAAGCGGGGATGCCCACGTCCCGTCAATCGCCACACGTCGACCAAGGCCGCAGGCAGTTAGGGACCGCAGCCCTTCGCACTTGCCCTTTGGCTTCGCCTCGAATCCAAGTTCAAGCACGCCTCGGGCCCGGGGGCTACTGTCAGCATTCTGGGAATGGGAGTACCCAGGCTTGCCTGCCTACGGCCCACGGCGTGGCTCCATCGACAGCCTGGTACTACCCACCTTCAGCGTCAACAACTTAAGACCCTCTTGATTGGCCAAGCCTCGCAAGGCAGACGACACCAAGACCTCCAGAAGGGGCGGCTTCCTCAG
This sequence comes from Triticum urartu, assembly GCF_003073215.2. Classification (NCBI taxonomy): domain Eukaryota; kingdom Viridiplantae; phylum Streptophyta; class Magnoliopsida; order Poales; family Poaceae; genus Triticum; species Triticum urartu. The sequence goes on along the minus strand of NC_053024.1, from coordinate 321,661,827 downwards.
GCTGGCTCCTAAGGAGCGGAGATTTCTATCCAAGCCTTACCTCGCGAGGTTTTGATGACGTGAGCCATGTCAACCAAGTCCAGGCGGGCTCCAGTGGGCGCATGACAACAATTTCCTCTTTGGTGTTAAGGAGGCAAGCGCATGGGCGGAGTCCCGAGGAATCAACTAAAGGTTTCCATTCCGGTGCGACAAGACCAAGACTGCCAGGACGGCAGGACGGAGGTCATCGCCGTGCCCACCATGGCGTCACAACCAGAGGCTCTTGCAGGAAAAGACTACTTTTGTCAGGATGAACATGTACTAGTTGTCTCCCTTCGAATTTGGCCATTGTGGGATCCCTTCCCGCCTTCATTTGGGGGAGGACCAAGGCCACTATAAATAGGACCTAGCCACCACCATAGAGAAGGGACCTGAATCGGATCCATTCCATCCTCACCATCTCACTAGCCCACTCGAGCACAAGAACACGCCTCCTCCTGAGGTTGTTCTCCCACTGTACTAGTTCATCATCAGCCCCTCGAGCCCAATCCACCAAAAGCAGGAGTAGGGCTTTACACCGCAAGGTGGTCCAAAGCTGGGTAAACTGTGGTGTCCCATTTCCTCCCAGTTCGTTGAGCTAACCCGTGACGTTAGCAAGTTGGCATACTGGGGAGGTTGAGTTCTTCGCACGCATCCCAGAGTTCGAACCCCTCAAGTGTCCGCAGAACCTGAAATTCCACTTATACCAATCCCATTGAATGCCTTGATCTTCATCTCACAGGAATTACTTTAACGAATACCGAGGCACCACATCAGAAATTAAATTCGCCAGGTTCTGTGTTGAGAAGGCAAGTTTGCTCAAGGTAATGAGGTTTTCCCTATATTTACTGCACTGAAGTGAATGGATTGCTAAAGAGTGCATGCGTCTATAGCTGAATGGAAAAGGCTTTGTACAAGCTAAATTTTAGTTTGTAACTTCATATGACAGATTATTCGGAAGTCACTGTATTGAGCCGCTATATCACTTCTCGGTTGCTGATCCTTTCGTAGAAATAATGCATGAAAAATATTCTGAAGAAGATGAATTTTATGTGTCTGAATAGTTTGAACCTTGTAATCTTTGAATTTGAACCTTGCAATATTTATGGTATTTGTCATATAATGTAATTGGATGTTTAATTTGGTTTTGCAATCATGCCTTGTCATAAGTATATATATGTTCTTCTGTACACAGAGCATAGATGTTGTGCAGACAGAGCATATCACATCACAAACGGACCACACTAGGGAACCCGTCGGTGATGAATTCATCAATTGCAAATGGTTATATACCAACAAGCGCTTGCCCACAACACACACGGTTTATTCCATCACAAACAGCTCATATGGATCAACTGTATGCCACGTATCTCACATGCAACTCTAATCTAATTCGTGCTTGATGTCTCCAACACCGCTTGCATAGTTTGTCTTATTTGGCACGTATCGCTGTGTCGGCCTCTCCTTGTGTCCCTCGGCAAGCTCTGCTCGCCGTTGGGTGCCCTAGCGCATTGTGCTCGCCATTTGGCGCCGTGGCGCGCTCTGCTAGCTTCCATTGGCGCGCTTGGCTTGTGGATAGCTTTTCCTTGCGCGTTCAACTACTATATGCATATATATGATTGCTCGCCATTGAGGCGATCATGGAGCGCTCTGCTCGCGTCCCTCCGTGCGCGCTTTGCCAGCGGTTGCTCCTGTGAACGATCATGCCGGGGGCCCCATATGCATGCGGTTGTGCCGCGCCCGTCGCCACGCGATGTAGTTACGTGCGACACGATGGAGTCATGCAGTGCAAATTAGAGCTGCCATCCGGGCGTGCTGATATTCCAGGCCATCTGGCTTCCCCTTTAATTCCCATGGCCATTATAACCTTAGTCTCTTCAACCTTTCAATCGCGCCCCACAACACAACAAGCACACCCACGATGACACATAGAGAGGGGATGTCTAGCTGTGCTCCAATGGAGTTTGGTGAGAATAAAGTGGAGACCCACGCAAGGGATATGGATCTCTCGGTAGTGTACACCGTCGACCCAGTCGTGGTGGATGACTACATCAACACCGTTGAGCAGTTGCTTGCTCGAGATAAGTACAAGGTGGTCGGCATCGACCTCCAGTACACCGGCGGTCGTCCCAACATAGATTAGAAGGTTGTCGTCGTCCAGTTGTGCATGCGCCATCATGTCCTCATCTACCACTACTGCATGGTCACAGAGCCTTTCTACCGTTTCACCAGGTTTGTCAACAACACCGACTACAAGTTCGCTATGGTGGAAACCACCAACGATGTAAAAGAGCTAAATGTTACAGGCTTGGCCTACAAGAACCTTATCAAAATCCGTGAGCACTACAGGGTCTGGGGCAGCACGAAGAAGGACTCCTTGGTTGAACTCGCCTTGGCCATCATCGACCCATACAACAAAAATACGAAGCAGGATGCCAACAGAACATGTGTCGTATCCTGGCACAGGGCCTGGATGTAGCAACTAGATGAACCTCGCCTCAGGTTTGTGGCCAAGAGCGTGTACAGATGCTACGAGATGCATAGGCAGATCGTTGACATGAGGAAGCACCTCGTTACCGAGACAGACGAGGCCGGACCGAGCCACAACAGAGCAGTAGCCGCAAGTGTCCCAAGAAGTAGATGATGATCAGATGATCGTTTATCCTAGTTAATCATGCATGTAATATATAGTTGACTTTGGTGTGTGGAAATGTCATGTGTGTACAGTACTGCATGATACTGCTAACGCGACACTACGATCAGAGACCCTTTGCCGAAACTGTGTGCGATGCAATAATCACAAATAGTGGTGTAAAAAAATCGTCAAAAAAGGTGAAAAACATTTGCGATGGGGGAGCCATCAAACACGGTTCAGATTTTAGTTGCGTGTGGGATGCAGGGCACACGGTTAATCCATTCAAACTGTTGGCAATGAGGTAGAACAATAGAAACGAGCAACCATATCAATGTGTGTGCGATGCAGGACACACGGTTAATCCATTCGAACTGTTTGCGATGAGGTAGAATAACAGAAACGGGCAGCCATATCAATGTGTGTGCAATATACGGCATACGGTTTACTCGGACGAACTATTTTCGATTAGGGAACACAACAGAAACAGTTCAACTTAACAAGATGTTTGTGATATGCGGCACACATTTCACATGGATTAACTGTTTGCGATGAACCAAAGGAGCACAAACGAGTCGTGTAAACAAGATGTGTGTGATACATAGCAAATAGCCATCTCGGACGAACTGTTTGCGATGAGAAATTACAACACAAATGGTCAATAAAGTTAGTTCGTGTGTGTTTTTGTGTGTACAAAAAACTTTGAAAAATGCAAACTAGTTGCTTGCGGTGGCTAGGAGTATCGCACACGATGCGTCTGTGAGTACTCGTGTGCGATGATTAGTATGTTACACATACGTTTCCTTATGTTAACGTGTGTGTGAATTTGCAATATGGACAGTTAATATGCAAATGCCATCTGGACATCAGGCACACGCTTAAACTCAATGATCTGTGTATGATACTAATACTTTCCAGGAAAATTTATGAATATGGGTATAAACATTTAAGTAACATATATATGGAAGTTACACTATTCGACAAAAGGAGGATCTTTGTAACACAGTTTTGACAACCATATGGTCCATATCTACATACTTAACATAGTAACAACTATCACATTTTAAGAGGCTAAGGGCGAACAACCATATGGTCCATATCTACATACTTAACATATATAGTAACAACTAGCACATTTTAAGAGGCTGAGGGCCCACAACCACAACTATCCACTGGAAGCAGCTTGATCACGGCGACTCGACATCTCGTTAATGAAAAGGAAGAGCCCTCCTATGCCTTCGTAGAGCATGAGTAGAACAGTGTCTCCAATTTTCCAATATGGCTACATTGCCACGAGAAGCGAGAACTTGTTAATTTTAATGGTTCCATTTCTACGGGAAATGCAGTACCTTGCAATCACTTTGGCGTTATTAGCAGGCACAAGTGTAATTTGACCACGCCAGGAAATCGATCCAAGAACTGCTCCAGGGGACAATTTATGTTGACATGTAGAATAAAAACCAACTCTAACATATCGTTGAAGATATATATATAGTTTATGAGCATCAACATTAAATAACACTTTTTACCAGCGTTTTGTGCACATAATTGTTCTTGTTCAGTGAGTGCACCATAGGTCTAATTAATCCCATCCAAAATGCAACGTTCATACGCTGTGCTATGTCTCTAAGATTATCAACAAAGTTTATGACATGCTTCAATTCCTTCCAGTGAAATTTTGTACGCTTAGTAACATACAGATCGTTCACTATGCATCGAACATATCCTGCTTAAAAGGTGGAAATGTATTATTTATTCAGAACATGGCAGAAGCATATACAGTGTGCATAAACTGGTAAATACATTTTGTTACTGCATAGGAACAGAGTCAGAATATGAAATCACAATTGGTTGCTTAAATAGTGACCAATAAGTCAAAACAAATAGCCTGATTTTGCTAAGTAATATGACAACATGGAGAAAGTTGAAAGGACACTAACCTCGATCAGACTTTGATCGGCTGATGACGTTGGGGAAGTAAACATCCATGCTAATTAGACCAGGCTGTGGTGCACGCACTAAAATTTTATTGCCAGCTTTCAGTTCATAACACTTAGACATTTTTCTCCAAAGGTCCACATTAAAATGGGAGTGACCATCTTTATCAATTTTTATGCTAACCTTCATTGTAAAGCCATGATGCATTGCTAATATGGCATCTTGGGAGTCATCAACAAAGTAAAGCCCATGATTTCCTTCTACTCCTATTCTTGCAAAGCAAGGGATGTACTGCTTGAAACAAAAATTAAGATCGTAAATTAGATATATTGAAATAACAGAGCAAGATGCAAATATGGGAGTAACTGATAGAATAGATCAATATATAGATGAAAGCAAAGTACAAAAATATAGAATTAAAAATAGATAATGTAACAAAGATTTGATGCATCAGATAGTATATGTTCACAAATTTAGGCCATGCTGACTGTGGTAGGTTAAGATTGAACATACCGAGCGCTCCCTCAAGTCATCCGGAATGGTGAGATAGAACTTCGTTTCTGACTGACCACGACCACAGTTGCCCGATTTGTGCTTGCACTGTGGACACATGAATGAACACCCACGAATTAACTAGAACAAAAATGATTCCACGGCAATTTCCGCCGGTTGATTAACAGCAACGGACGGACTACGATAAGAGATGAGTGAATATTTCACTAAGTTGATTACCTTCTCCCTGAGAAAAATCCCCGTTATAATCACGCAGAAAACCCTAGTCGACCAGATCTAGAATGTCGGTGCAGATAGGCGGCAGAAAGCGGTAGGGGCAAAATCCCGTGCCGTTTGGAGTGTGACCTACGCCCGCCGCCAACAACCGTCGAGCTTAGGGTGCATAGTTGAGGAGGAGTCCGCGGCGACTGACTGGGGACGAAGTGGGCGAGGGTTTTCTTTTTCCTTTTGCATGTGTGACTGAAAAAACACAGTTCACAGAGGCGGCGGAGATGAGTCGTGTGCGATAGTAAATCACCGAGATTGAATGGGAATCCAAATTTCCTTTGTCCTTCATCCATGAGTTTTTTTTCTACGAGGAACATAAACCCTGCTAATCAGCGTGTTCAAATTTGACACTTTTCCAGGTTCATTTACAATATTTAGGGGATTATGTGCATTATGTAGGCATTAATGCGCATAATTCAAATTTAAACAATTGGTGTTTGAAAAGGTGCACAAGAACGGTCTGGAAAAACCATACGCGTGGTATTTAGTAATTTCTCAAGCCTTTTACAAGGAATGGGCAGAGATTTCATTGGAATGCGTGACAATAGTCAACCAAAAACGCGTCATTTACTGGGTTATCAACTATTGAACAATGAAATACGTGCTTGAAAAACATGACGCCTCGCATGGTGCCATGGTATGGCCTCACTGTGCTCTCGTTAAAACCTGAGAAGCTTTGATTTATGTCATCATGCACGCCCTTCATAAATCGAACCATCACCGAGGATGTTCAATGCTTTTGAGAGGGACATCACCAAGATTGAAGCGGAATCCAAATTTCCGTCCTAGTTTGTCATTCAGTCTTTTTTTTTCAACAATCAACATACTGCCTCAAATGCAACGTGTTCAAATTTGACATTTTTCCGAACTCATTTACCATATTTAGGGGATTATGTGCATTTTCTAGGCATTAATTATGCACACAATTCCAATTCAAACAATCATTACATGAAAAGGTGCACAAGAACGGTCTGGAAAACCATGCTCGTGCTATTTAGTACATTCTCATGCCTTTTACAAGGAATGGGCAGATATTTCAAGGAAATGTGTGGCAATAGTCAACCATAAACACGTAGTTTGCTGGGTTAACAACTATACAAAAATGAAATACATTCTTGGAAAACATGACGCCTGGTGTGGTGCCATGGTATGGCCTCACCGTGCCCTGGTAAAAATGTCGTCATGCATGCCTTCAATAAATCGAACCATCACCGAGGAAGTTTCATGGTTTTGAGGGGGAAATCACCAAGAAGGGGGATCCAAATTTCCTTTGTCCTATTTCCATGAGTTTTTTCTATGATGAACACACAACCTGCAAATCACCGTGTTCAATTTGGCACTTTTCCGGGTTCATTTGCCATATTTAGGGGATTATGTGCATTTCCTAGGCATTAATGCACATAATTCAAGTTCAAATAATCGGTGCATGAAAGGGTGCACCAAAACGGCCTGGAAAACCATGCTCATGCCATTTGTTAAATTCTCATGCCTTTTACTAGGAATGGACAGATATTTTGATGAAATATGTGGTAACTATAGAAAAAATGAAATAAATGCTTAAAAACATGACGCCAGGCATGGTGCCATGGTATAACCTCACCATGCCCTACTAAAAGTTTGAGAAGGTTTGGCTTATGTCGTCATGCACGCCCTTCATAAATCGAACCATCAGTGAGGAAGTTCTATGCTTTCGAGAGGGAAATCCAGAAGATTAAAGGAGAATCCAAATTTCCGTCCTAGTTTGTCATTCAGTATTTTTCCAACGATCAACATACTGCCTCGAATGCAACGTGTTCAAATTTGCCATTTTTCGGGCTCATTTACCATATTTATGGGATCATGTGCATTTTCTAGGCATTAATGGACATAATTCAAATTTGAACAACTGGTGCATGAAAAGGTTCTCAAGAATGGTCTGGAAAACCATGCTCGTGTTATTTAGTACATTCTCATGCCTTTTACAAGGAATGGGTAGATATTTCAAGGAAATGTGTGGCAATAGTCAATCATAAACGTGTTGTTTACTGGGTTAACAACTATACAAAAAATGAAACAGATGGTTGGAAAACACGACGCCTGGCGTGGTGCCATGGTATGGCCTCACCATGCCCTGGTAAAAATTGGAGAATGTTTTCCTTATGTCGTGATGCACGCCTTTCATAAGTCGAACCATCACCGAGGAAGTTTCATGGTTTCAAGGGGTAAATCAACAAGATTGAAGGGGGATCCAAATTTCCTTTGTCCTTTGTCCACGAGTTTATTTTCTATGATGGACATACAACTTGGAAATCACCGTGTTCAATTTCAGCACTTTTCCGGGTTCATTTGCCATATTTAGGGGATTATGTGCATTTCCTAGGCATTAATGCACATAATTCAAGTTCAAACAATCGGTGCATGAAAGGGTGTACAAGAACGGCCTGGAAAACCATGCTCGTGCCGTTTAGCAAATTATCATGCCTTTTACAAGGAATGAACAGATATTTCGATGAAATTTGTGGCAATAGTCAACCACAAACGTTCGTTTATTGGGTTTTCAACTAGAGAAAAAATGAAATAAAGGCTTGAAAAACATGACACCTAGCCTGGTGTGCCATGGTATGACCTCACCATGCCCTGGTAAAAATTTGAAAAGGTTTGGCTTATGTCGTCATGCATGCCCTTCATAAAATCGAACCATCACCAAAGAATTTCCATGCTTTCGAGAGGGAAATCACCAAGATTGACGAAGAATCCAAATTTTCTTCGTTCTTTGCCCTAGAGTTTTTTCCTACGACGAACATACACCTTGCAAATCACCGTGTTCAAATTTGGCATTTTCGGGGCTCATTTACCAAATTTAGGGGATTATGTGCATTTTCTAGGCATTTAGCACATATAAATCCAATCCAGCTACAGTTGCACGGGTGCGATGTGAGGGACGTGGATTGCCGTTCGTTCGTGGCACATCCTATGATGCACGCGCGCGATTAGCATAGCTAGGGTTCTGGCAAATCATAACGGAACACACAATAGGCTCGGTGCACACTATTTTCGGAAGCGACAGAGTTGAACCATGTGCGATAATGAACGAGAAAAATTGTAAGGGAAGCTCATTTGTCATTGAGCTCTTGAATACCGCCGCACTGTATGGCTACTGTCGGACGTGGGGTTCCAGCAAACCCTTAAGGTTTGAACACTGGGGTGCGCGGGAGGTATTTTCCTCCCACCGATCTACGCCCTAACTCACTAAGATCTCGCGGACAAACTCGACAAACTCGCAACACGGAAATACACAAGATTTATACTGGTTCGGGCCACCGTTTTGGTGTAATACCCTACTCTAGTGTGGTGGGGGTGGATTGCCTCTTGGGCTGATGATGAACAATACAATGGGAAGAACAGCCTCCTGAGGTTGAGGTGTTCTTGTGCTTGGCTAACTTGTGTGGGTGAGAGTTATCTCAGATCTCTCTCCTCCCTCCCTCCTCCTCCTCTATGGTGGTTGATAGTCCTACTTAGAGAGGCCCTGGTCCTCTTCCCAAATCTTGAGCGGGAAGGGAGCCAACAATGGCGGGCAAATTTAAAGGGGGACAACTAGTACACGCTATCCTGACAAAAGTGGTCTTCGCCTACCAAAGGCTCTGGTGGTGACGCCGTCTGGGGCTCCACGATGACCTCCGTCTTGCAGTCCTTCTGGTCTTGGTCTTGTTGCACCAAATGGCAACCTTTGCCTGATGCCTTGGTACTCCTCGTTTGCGCTGGTTTCCTTAGCACCAAAGAGGAAACAAGGACGCTGTGCGCTGGCGCCCGCCTGGCGCCCGCCTGGTATCGATCGTCATGGCTTACGTCACAAGAGCCTCGTGAGGTTCGCCTTGCCTTGATATCTCCGCTCCTCGTGAGCCTGCTGGACTAGGCCGCTCCGGAGGAGGTCTTGTGTCGTCCGCCTCGCGCGGCTTGGCCCCTCGTGAGGGTCTTGGATGCCTTGTTGATGATGGTGGGCCGTACGGCCTGCTGGCTTAGCCATGCCACGGGCCTCAGGCTGGCAAGTCTAGGGACCCCCGTACCCAGAACACCGATAGTAGCCCCCGGGCCCAAGGTGCGCTCGGGCTTGGCTTCGCGGCAAAGCCAAGGGTCAAGTATAGAGCACCGTGGTCCCCGAAAGCCTGCGGCCTCGGTTGACGCATGGTGGTTTAATTGGACGTGGGAGTCTCTACTTCCCCACGCTGCCTCGACAACGGCTCGACCTGACAAAATGCTGGCGCAGGCATCACTTGCCTTCATTGCTTCTTCCTCGCCTTGCTCCAGATCCCCTTCCTTACTCTCCGCCACCGCTACCTCCAGATCCGCTCCAATCTCATCCCATAGCTGCGATCCATGGCGCCGCGCAAGGCCAAGGCTTCCTTAGCGCCGGCTTGGTAGGAGCCGGCCCTTGAGGCACCCACCATCACGGAGAAGAGCCTTGCCTCCGTGCGCCTGCTGACGGAGGGCGAGAGCAACGAGTGGGGGAAGACCAAGCTCCGGCTTGCCTCCGACGTGCCGGAGCCTGAGGAAAGCACCTTCTTACCCTTCTTCTCGAGCAGTGTCACTGTCGGGTTGGTTCCTCCCTTCTCTGGCTTCTTTCACGAAGTCCTCGACCACTACGGGCTGCAGGCGTTGCATCTCCATCCCAACTCTGTCCTCCTCCTTTCCATCTTCGCCTACTACTGTGAGGCGTACCTGGGCATGATGCCGTCTGTGGCGCTCCTGCGCCATTTCTTCTTCCTCCATGTCAGCGAGGGTAACATCTCTGGATGCGCTTACTTCGTTGCATCCAGCAAGGCCAACTCGATCTCGAGCACCGGGAAGAGGGCTGACAACATTTGATCCAAATGGGTCCTGAAGGACGCCAAGTGCGCCGATCAACGTCTGGCGTTGCCCACGGCGGCGCCCTCTTTCCACGGGGGATGGCCCAGGGTGGAGCTTGCTGATGAGCGGGACTCATTATTGTTGGGGTAGATGGTGACCGACCTAAAACCGGGCAACGCGAGTGTAGCAAAGGTGACGGTGGTCATGCTTCTAAGGGAGTTATTGACCCTGCGAGTCGCTCCACTCCAGGCGCGTGCATGCCCCTGTGGGAGCTTGAAGAAGAGGGGAACATAACCCGCCTGAGGCCAGGGGCCCTGCCTGACGATGAATTGGCTGTTGTCCTGCGCCTCATATTTGGGGAGAACTAGGAGTACCCACCAAGCGCCTTCGTCCCCCTATTCCAGCTCAAGGATCGGGAGGAATTCGTCGCCTCCAGGCCGACCTTTGATGCGCGTGGGTTGGTGCCGCCGGTGCTCCTGGGAGCCCCCGCGGCCCCGGAACCGATGGAGGTGTCTTCTGTCGAGCCCCGCAGGGAGGGGGAAGAGGAGGTGGACCCGGAGAAGACTCTAGAAGAGGTGGGGGAGACTTCCCCTCTGAGTAAGGCCGAGATCCTCCGCGCCCTTCCTGACACCCGAGGCCCACGCCCGCCAAAGGGAGAAGGAGCAGCCCCCCATCCTGACGAGGGGTAGGTCGTCGTTGGTGCCTCGCGATGCCGCCTCCACCTCGATGCTATCAGGCTTCAGGATTTCTGAGCGGAAGTATGTCATGGTGGATCAGAAAGTGTCTCAAGCTTCGCCTTGTCCCTATTTTCACTCTTCATTTCCTGATGCTGGCCCTTGGTTGGTCAGGCCGACGTCTTCCGCGAAGAAGATGAAGGAGGATGCGGCGTCCGTGCCTCCTCCCCCAGGAAAAGGTGGGAGCAGCGCTCGCATCTCCCTAGCCCGGTCGTCCTCGCGAGGCCAAGCGGAGCATCGCCACGTGGAACCAGCCCCCATGGCCCTGCTAGCTCTGGAAGTGCTGGCGCCTGGCGCGGCTGACGAGGTCCCAGCTGCTCCGGAGGTCGCGGTCTCCCAGGTCCTGGTGATGATGTCGCCTCCTCCCACTGCTGCACCTCCACTTCCAGGTTCTTCTGCCCCTGCTGCTACTCTGGAACGTGCTCTCTCGGAGTTGACCCAGCTGCAGGCGGATTCCCGAGTGCAGACCCACGCCCTGTGGCCGGGCGCCTGGAGTTGGCTTTAGGCTGGCTCCATTCCGACTCGGCAGTGCACGCGACGCTGGGCCAGGCCGCTGCGGCTTCTGAGAAGGAGAAGCAGAGTGCCGCCAACGCCGCAGCCAGTCGTGAGATGGCGTTGAAAGACGCCGAGGTCGCTCGCGACCGCTGCCAAGCGCTGGAGGACGAATTGCAGGGCCTCCGCACCAAGCTCTCCAAAGAAGCACGCTGCCACCAAGCGAACGAGGGGGGAATGAAGGCCCGGGAGGACACCGTCAAGAACCGTGATGCCGAGCTGGCGGAGTTGGGGTGGACGTAGGCCGCCAAGTGCAGCCGGTTGGAAGAGCTGGAGCGGGAGGCGAAGGCGAGGGAGGCTGAGCTCGACGCCAAGGTGCGAGTCTTGACCGAAGACCGTGCGGCCTTTGCCGATCTCGAGAAGAGGTCCCGCAAGGCGCTGAATACGCTTTACGAGCACGACATGGAGAGGTCGCTGGCCACCGACGAGGACGGCCCCGCCCAGCTTCTTCCTCTCTTGGTGCAGGCGCTCGAGGAAGTCATTGACGGTGTTGGTCCTATGGCGGAGGCGGAGGCTCGCGTCCTGTCTTCAGCTGCATTGACTCGCGTCTTCAGCCACCTGCACCTTCGCGACCCTGACGCTTGCCTTGACGAGCTACTGGAGCCTATGGCTGAATACCAATACGAGGCTGCCGCCGCAGCTGTGCAAGGTCAGGTGGAGGCCTTGTTGGAGAAGTTCCACGGCTTTGTCTCTGCTCCTCTGTCCGGCGATGTCGCCGATCCTGCAGCTGGTGGTGAAGGCGAAGACAACGTTGCTCACGAAGTGACGCCTTCCGCAGGTGATGGCGGCGTCCAGGGGTGACCTGCGGCTACTCTCCTGTTTCGTCCCTACAACATGCATTAGGCCTCGGGGAGGCGTTTAGAATTTTCATTTGGTATCCTGAGGACAACGTGTGAGGACAATATGTTTGTAATGTTTTCTTCGAGATTTTGTGATTTCCTTCCTATTTGCTTTGCGTTCTGTGCTGGCAGAGCCCGGCCCCGCGCATACCTCAACCGCCATTAGGCCGACCGAAAACCAGGACTGACCAAGGAGTGAGGGGCTACGTGACCAGTTAGGCTCCTGAGCCGCGATGCTCAGGAGTCCCCCTTGACGCACAAACAACTTATAGGGAGAGTTCGCGAGGATAGATTGATGTTCTACGTCGGCAGGGCATGGCCCTGCGCATACCTCAACCGCCATTGGGCCGACCGGAGACCGGGACGGGCCAAGGAGTGAGGGGCTACGTGACCAGTTAGGCTCCTGAGTCGAGATGCTCAAGAGTCCCCCTTGACGCGCAAACAATTTCCATACCTGCCCTCGTCGAGGCCTCGGGAGGGGCTCGCGATTCCCATGTCCGGGAGACCTGGTTGGGTGGCGTATGCTTGGGTGTGTCCCGAGCGCAGCCCCCGTGCCCAGCCCCCTCACGTGGCTCTCCCGAGGGGAAGCGTTGCGGTGAGGTCGGACGCTGAGCTCTGGGCTCCCTGAGGTTGGTACAACCTTGGGGCCGCCCTTAGTTGTTTATCACCAGCATGGATGATGAGGACATCAATACCATTGTTACACCCACAACCCCTACTGTTACATATACTGGACCAATTACTAGAGCTCGCGCACGCCAATTAAATTACCAGGTAATTTCGTTTCTTGGTAATGATTCTAATGTTCATGAGATTATGATGCTGCCTAAATTGGATACATTTGTTTTGCTTTCAAATGAAGGGCCTAGCTTGGAGAAGGATGAACATTGGAGCAAGAACACGCATGAAGTTGATGGCATGCGCAAGGGGATCAAGAACGGAGTTACAAGTGATGATTTCAGGACTTTGAAGCCGCCATAAGGAGTGCATGAAGCCATGGACGAAATATACAAGATGCCACTTCATAATATTCGTCCATAGGCTATTCTAGGTGCTGCGGCACCTTATTAATGGGCCAGGCCCATGTAATTTCGAAATACTTAAGTATAGGCTATTTTTAGAGTCCGTATGTGTGGGGAAACAAGAGTTAGGGTTGGTTTCGGACCCCACCCTCAAGGGCCACGAAATTCCCCTCTCTTCCTCCATATATACAGCCCTTAGGGCGTCGTTTAGACTTTGGGTTTTGTTTAGATTAAAAGTTCGCCATAGCTGCAACTTCGCGTACTTCGTTTGTGTCCAACGACCAGACCAAGACGTCACAGAACCCCACCTTGATCAATAAAGCTTTCATCTTATATTCGCAATATCCAGATTGCAATCTCAGTTTCTTGCTTGTTCTTCGTTTGCTCGCAGGAAACAGACCCTCGTGGTCAGGTTGATCGTGCTTCGGCGTGGTCAATAACCTTCGGAAGTTGGTTTAGCGATTGTTAAGGCGCGACGTCTCGCACGTTCGTAGTCGGATCGTCAAGGTCGACTCCCACAGAAAACGATAGCCACCATCTCATCGAAACATCGGGACACCTTTGCCTCTATCAC